>NW_026876984.1:0-207417 GCF_032173495.1 Musca vetustissima | reverse complement strand
AATAATGGCTCAACATCTTGAAATTTTGAATGGAGAAGGGGATCGGGCCAAAGAATAAGCATGCATGTTTTGATAAAGATCGGTCAATATTTAGCGGGTCAAATGGACCCTGACTTTTGTGTGAAAAGTTACAAAATTTGTATTCTATAGCGTATATATTTGTCCCTGATGGACATAGACCCGAGAAGTTGATTTTATATCCGCGAGGAGTGGTTAAATTAATACCAATTATATTGTTGTATGTGCTCGGATGTGGGAGTTACACCTAAATATTTACAGGTATCTCCGTATCCGTATATTATTTAGTAACCCATTACATACTGGAGGGCGGAAATGTAGCGCTGATCGCTTTGAAATATTCCATGAGGTTCCAGTTATGGTCAAGGACAACGCCTATAATTTTCGGTGATGATCAGATAATAATTTTGGAATGAAGTGGACCGAAAACTTAATTTTTTGTGTTTTTTCCGAGTCGATTTATAGACCATAAAAGCCGAAGGAATCCGGAATCTGGACAATAACTGTACTGAATACTCGAAATATTCGAAAAATATGTCACTGTGAGGTGCTGTTTACCTCTAATCGGGCAAGAGGGGGAAAATATCACGAAATATTGCCCAGGCTCGGAATAAACATCCGCAAAAAATTTGAGTTCCGTGGTAGTTGTGTAGGGTATCGTATGGTCGGTCCCGTCCGACTATACTGCTCCGCTCACTGGTTATTTCTATAAACATACAATTGGGAGTGAATTTCTTTGGTTCATTTTGATGAATTTGTGAGGCTATAACTATGTGAAGGAGTCAACCAATGAAATCGGGGTTTTAAGAAGAGTTGTTTGATTTGCTATTGGCTATCTTTTTGTCATATATTTTTGTCCGAGTCAGTAGCAGTTTCTGAAATAAATGTGAAAAACATGGAAAAAGTATGTCTAAATTTTAATTTTTTTTGCAGTTGTGCTATTTTCAGTATGATGTTGTTGTTTTATTGATTTTATCTCAAGAGAAAATTTGTAGACCTAATTAAGAGGAAAAATATTGCTTAAGAGAGAAAAGCAATATTTCGAATAGTTCACGAGATATAGACTCAATAATAAGTACG
Source organism: Musca vetustissima (assembly GCF_032173495.1). Taxonomy (NCBI): domain Eukaryota; kingdom Metazoa; phylum Arthropoda; class Insecta; order Diptera; family Muscidae; genus Musca; species Musca vetustissima. The sequence continues at coordinate 206,319 of NW_026876984.1, read as the reverse complement.
TATTATTCGAAAATTGTGCTAAAATCCGCCCCAGTCGAATATTTTAAAAATTAATTTAAAAGAAATCCTTAGCTAATAATGCAAAACCCAGCTAGGGATTTTCTTCCACCATCACAAGCTTCAAGATTTTGGGGGTCTCGATTGGTTCAAGATTATAAAGTTGAAAAATGTGTCACTGTGTAATGATGTTTTCTCCCAACTTCATGTATTGGTTTTTATTACTCTTGCTTTAGAACTGTTCATATCTTTGAATCTGACCCCCTTATTGGTATTTACATTGCATATATTGGTTCCTAGATCAATATTACTGGACCATACAAATTTCGAAGTCAGAAAAATTGGGTTTCGCGAATTTTTTTTAAATAATTTGTTTGTCGGATTTTGGTTTTTATAGTTTTTAAGGTTCTGTCCCCGCGTTATATTTTGCAAAACCTCTTCTTTATTATTCTAAACATATTTAGGATGTTTTGAAGCCGCAAGGACTATGTTTAATACTCTCATCTTAAGATTAGGACGAGAAAATACCAAATATTAAATGAAATACTGATGGAGAATGTATTGAATGTAAATGTGAGAAAATACCCACGAAAAAATGCCGTGATGTAATGGAATCGTGGTCAAATCGCTTATAGTATGTGGTTAAGCGCAATTGTAACAATAAAAAGACCAAACGTGTTCGATGTAACAATTTTTTCTAAAATAATAATAAAAAGCAAAATACTTTTTTGTGATAAACATTTTTGGGTTATTATATATTTCGGCCGATATCTTCGAGACCAATAGGTCTTTCGCTGTGATTCTTGCAGAAATACGATCTAAATATGTTCACAAACGTGCTCCGTCATACATAAGTCATTTTACATCTTTAGTTTGCTGGCTTCAGGCGTATATATTGGAATATTTTAAAATTTTTATTGAGGCAAAATACTTTTTACACTCACTGTATATATTTGCTTTAAATTGATTTACATAATTTTGTCCCATTGTAAGAAGCAACCCTACATATGACCAAATGAAAAATTAATATAGGTTGCAGAATGACATATTTATGGATCCATCTGTTCAGATTCATCTGGTTTTTTAAAGTTTGTGGTGAAAAATAGGCGAATTTCCAAAAAAAAAAAAAATCAAATGTCCGGTATCTGTCTGTAACAGTCGTAAAGGCCACGCCGAAAATGTTATACCCTCCAAGATGTAGCATGTGATCAAAATTTCTTTTATCGGTCAGAACCTTTATACGATAACTACGCCATAGTAAGTATACCTTCCACCACAACATCTTGAATGATTCGTCCACATTGCAGGGTAACCTCCGTATAACGACAAGCCCTAATATATGGTATTTTGAGGCTTTTGTTGACTTTTTTAGCATAATAAACTGTACTTTTAGGGTATGGAAGATACCTTAACTCTATGTGCCAAATTTCGGTATTTTGGAGAGATTGAGAATCTCTACTAATAAAAGAGTAAAGTGATTGACTAAACGATTCATCAACCAAAAGTGTCAGATAAGGTTGGGTTTTTAGAAATTCGTTCTAGAACAGCACGAAAAGTACTAAAAATATCAAATATGGTACCATTTGAATTTGGCGTACCAATAGAGCTAGAAAACTGAAATGAGGGTCACCGATAAATGTAGCAAAGAGTTTTTTTTTGGGAATTCGAACTATAAGTATACGAAAAGTACTACAATGTACTAAATTGAGGAAATTTCGTAGCATGTGAATGGATAGAGCTAAAAACTTGAAATTTGGTAGGTTCGATATAAAGAGGTGGTTTTAAAATCGTGTACTCGTGGAATCTTTAAATTTGAAATTAGGAACATTGTAGCTCGAGTTTTTTTCATTGTTTTTTATCAATCTTCTAAAAACATTATATTTTTAATTATTAGAGATTTCAAATTATGCGACAATTATTTATTTTGATATTCGATACCTATGGATCGAACCTAGAGCTTCATATCGAAAACGTGATTGCCGAATGTGCCCCGATACCGAAGGTTCCCCAGTCTCCCCTACCCAAAAAAGTTGATATATATTGGAGAGTGCAGGTGGGTCTAGAACTAATATTTCGGATTGTTACAAACTCTTGTACCTAAACAAGCGTATGTTTTTCTCGAAGCGTTATATTTGAAACTCTTAAAAGATATGAGCAACAGTGTTTTGAGTTTCGTAAATAACCAAACCAAATGTGTTATTATAAAATTCCATTATTATTTTTTATGTTAATCATATTTCCATTTTTTATTAAAATCGAAATTTTTATGTTATGGCAATGACCTCGATCGATCATAAAGTTGTTTTGTTTCTTCTTTCTTTCTTTCTTTCTACAAAACACAACTGTTTAAAATCGTAATAAAACAAAATTGTTGGTAAAAAATCACACTCACACATACCCTCCATCCTGACATTGATGGTCATATTTCATAGAAATTTATTAAGTGTAAATTAAAAAAATGTGTTATTATAGATAATAATTTTGACATTTAACATTGTGTCTAACACCATCCAAGTTGTTATAATTTTACCCCGACAAAAAAGACACTCGAGGCATTGTTCTATATATATAAAAACGAACACGCCCCACAAGCACCATACTGTAGAGCCAAGTGGATTTCCCATTAAATAGAAAAACACAACAGAATATGGTCAAAAACATTTTGCAATTAATTTAAAAAAAATGGTCAAGGCAGAATACATAAAAAGTTCATTGGAAACACATTGGTTGGGTTCATGGTAAACAACACTCATTGGAAAATATCAACAACATATTATATGTAACACTGCACAGTGTACCATTTGGGGTGTTTCGTAATTTAAAACATATTTTTGGTATTGTACGTGTGTCATTACATGTTGGAGACACAGCCATGTATTTTGAAAGAGATTATTTGTATAAAAAAATATATTTGTGGTATATCGAAATCATTTTACGGTAAGATCATTGTTAATTCGTGCTAACTATACAGTATAAAATGTATTATTCTAATTTTAAAATTTCTAACGACATTATTGGAGATTGGGCTTTTTTATACGTGGACATATTTTGAAATCGGAATTCCCATATTTCTATGTTAAGATTTTTGATATGGCACATCATATATTGGGCTACTCTAAACCAGTAAGGAAAGTAGTAAAGTCGGACTGGACCGCATATATGATACCCTTCACCACTTTGGGGATATACTACATATTTACAGATATCGTCTTTTCGAAGGAACATTCACATAAAATTGAACGTACTTAAAAATGCGATCTTTATCTATAAGTAAACCGACTGACATCAATCCTTACACATTCTGCAATCTATTCCATACATTTTAAATTGACTTTAAGCAAACTTTGCACATGCTATTCGGTATGCTTCACTGTTTAAAATGTAATATCAATCCAGCACCCATTGATTATTTGGTTTACAATCAACATGAATAGGTCCAAAATATATATAGAATCTATGCTATATCTATATCTGAACCGATTTCAAGGAAACTTGTAGAGATTACTTTACTCAAAATCCGAAGAGAGTATATATAAGAGGTGTATGTAAATCTGAACCAATTTCAAGAAAACTTGAAACACACAAGTACATTGTACAAAATTGTGTGCGGGTCGGCCAATCTTTTGTTCTTTAGTACACAATTTACATTAAATCGAACGAAAATATATATTGAAGCTATATCTAAATCTGAACCGATTATCACGGAACTTAGCACACATCATTCTGGACCCAATTCAGTGTCCCATGCCAAATTTCGTGCAAATCGAAAGATATATAGGGACTTTGGAGACCCATTTACCTTTAATCGGACGAAAATATTATACGGGAGATATATCTAAATCTGGACCGATTTTCTTGAATCTCAGCACACATCATTCTGGACCTAATTCAGTATTCTGTACCAAATCGAAAGATATATAGAGACTTTGGTGCCCCATTTACCTTAAATCGGACGAAACTATATATATATATATATATCTAAATCTTAATCGATTTCCTCGAAACTTGGCACACACCATTCTGGACCTAATTCAGTATTCTGTGCCAAATTTCATGCAAATCGAAAGATATATAGGGACTTTGGTGCCCCATTTACCTTAAATCGGACGAAACTATATATGGGAGCTATATCTAATTCTGAACCGATCTTCTCGACACTTGGCACACATAATTCCTGATCTAATTCAGTAGTCTGTGCCAAATTTCATGCAAATCTAAAGATATATAGGGACTTTGGTGCCCCATTTACCTTAAATCGGACGAAACTATATATGGGAGCTATATCTAAATCTTAGCCGATTTTCTCAAAACTTGGCACACATCTTTTTGGACTTAATTCAGTATTCCGTGCCAAATTTCACGCAAAGGGACTTTGGTGCACCATTTTCCTTAAATCGGACGAAACTATATATGGGAGCTATATCTAAATCTGAACCGATTTTCCCGAAACTTGGCACACATCATTCTGGACCTAATTCAGTAGTCTGTGCCAAATTTCATGCATATCGAAAGATATATAGGGACTTTGGTGCCCCATTTACCATAAATCGGACGAAAATATATATGGGAGCTATGTCTAAATCTGAACCGATTTTTCCCAATTTCAATAGGGTTCGTCCTTGGGCCAAATAAGTGACTTGTGCCAAATTTCATCTAAATCGGATCATAAATGCGACCTGTACTTTGTTTACAATTTAACATCTACAGACGGACAGACGGACGGATGGACGGACGGACGGGCGGACGGACATGCATTAATCGACTCAGAAAGTGATTCTATGCATATTCTCAAAAGGAACCATGTGTCTATCTCGTTTCCTTTTGCTTGTTACAAACATATGCACATTGCAAACTGGGTATGTCTTAGCAAATGTAGTGGGAACAAAGTAAAGTCTGCGCATAATGAATTGTGGAATAATCACCTGTAAATATTTAAATGTAACTCCCGCATCCGAGTACATACGACAATATAATTGGTATCAATTTAAAGGCCAACCACTCCTCTTGGATAGGAGTAAATACATACGCTATAGAATACAAATTTTGTCACTTTTCACACAAAAGTTAGGGTCCATTTGACCCGCTAAATATTGATCGATCTTTATCAAAACAGGTATGCTTTGGCCCAATCCCCTTCTCCATGTAGAAATTCGCGGTGTTTGGACCATAATTGCGGCCTCTAGAGCGATCAGAAAATCAGACAAAAATTTAGTTTTTGGTCCATTTCATCCCCTAAATATTAACCGATCTTTACCAAAAACAATAGGGGTCTTCATTGGCCAGAACCCATCCTACATGCAAAATTTCGTGAAGATTGGTCCATAACTGTGGCCTGTATCGTGTTTACAAATTATAATGGAAAGACGGACAGACGGACACACATGTCTAGATCGACTCAGCTAGTCGAGATATGACGATCGGTATACTTAAAGGTGGGTCTAGGACCAATATTTCGCGGCGTTACAAACTCTTGGGGCTGCACAAAGCTATAATACCCTGACAACATAGTTGTGTAGGGTATAAATATGATAATTTTGTTTATTAACATATCTACTAAGTTAGAAATGTGCTTTATCACGTAAATCATAATCTCGTCTTAAATGTTGTAAAAGATTTTTATAATTTTATGCGTTGAGAGATATTTAAGCGATCCAAATTTTCGGTACTTTGGGGTCCTTGAGCGCGAAGGGTACCCCCAATTTTCGGTATTTTGGGTACTTAAGAGCGTTATCAACCGAATTTGATTAAATTTTGTACACTGTGTTCTTATTGGGTACAAAATATCTCCACTAAGAATTATTAATATCGGTCCACTTTCTCTGGTAGCCCCATATAACGGTACCCCCAATTTATTGTTGTTTTGGGGGATTTTTAATTTTTCGACCGAATTGGCTGTAATTTAGTACTTTGAGCTTTTATTACGTATCAAATCTATCCACTAAAAGTTATAAATAGGGATACCCCAAATTTTTGGTATTTTTAGTGTTTTGAGCTTAATTCTCGACTAAGTTGGCTGTAAATTAGTACTTTGTGTTCCTCTTGGGTAGCAAATCTCTCCACCAAAAATTATAAATCTAGGTCAATTTTTTGGGGTAGCCCCCATATAAGGGTACCCTCCAATATTCGATACTTTGGGGTTCATGAGCGCGGTTTCCAACCGAAATATTCACTCCCGACCCTATAAAGTACATATATTCTTGATCTCGATCTAGACATATACGTCCGTCTAATGTAATCACGCTCTCTTCTAAAGACATTGAGATAGAGTGCTGAAATTTTGCATAGGGTTGTCTGTTGTCTGCGGGCAGGTCAAGTTTAAATATGATGTTGATGGTATATCGGCCCACGTTTAGGCGCAGAACCCATATAAGGGTGCCCCCTTAATCGATATTTTGGGGTTCTTGAGTGCTCTCCTCTAAAAATTATAAATATAGGTCCACTTTTTCCGGTAGCCCTCATATAACGGTACTTCCAATTTTCCGTATATTTAGGGGTTTAAGACTTCTTTCAACCGAATTCGCTGTAATTTGGTATTTTGTAGTCGTATTTGGTAACAAATCTCTCTCCAAAAACTTATTTATATTCGTCCTCCTTTTGGGGGTAGTCCCCATTTGAAGGGTATAAAAACCTTCACCACACTGTGGTACAAAATAATATGTATTTGTCACAGTGGCCCCAGGACGAGCCCTATTGAAATTTGACAAAATTGGCTCAGATTTAGATAGTACCTATATATCTTTCGATACGCACGAAATTTGGCATAGCATACTGACTAAAGTCTAGAATGATGTGTATTGAGCTTTATGAAAATCGGTTCAGTTTTAGATATAGATATAGCTGAAGTTTTGCAAAACGTATCAATTTTTTATACCCTTCACCACACTGTGGTACAGGTTACTATGTCTTTGTGCATATGTTTGTAACAGGCAACAGGAAACGAGATAGACCTTTTCTTTTTGAGAATATGCATAGAATCACTTTCTGAGTCGATTTATGCATGTCCGTCCGTTTGTCCGTCTGTATATGTTAAATTGTAAACAAAGTACAGGTCGCATTTATAATCCGATTTGGATGAAATTTGGCACAAGTCACTTATTTGACCCAAGAACGAACCCTATTGAAATTGAGAAAAATCGGTTCAGATTTAGAGATAGCTCCCATATATAGTTTCGCCCGATTTTAGGTAAATAGTCCACTAAAGTCCCTATATATCTTTCGCTTTGCACGAAATTTGGCGCAGCGTAATGAATAAGGTCTAGAATGATGTGTGTTAAGTTTCGTGAAAATCGGTTCAGATTTAGATATAACTCCCATATATATCTTCGTCCGATTTAAGGTAAATGGTGCATCAAAGTCCCTATATATCTTTCGATTTCGAAATTTGGCATAGCGTACTGAATTACGTATAGAATGATGTGTGCAAAGTTTCGTGTACATCGGTTCAGATTTAGATATAGCTCCCATATATATTTTCATCCGATTTAAGGTAATTGGTGCATCAAAGACCCTATATATATTTCGATGTGCACGAATTTTGGCATAGCGTACTGAATTACGTATAGAATGATGTGTGCAAAGTTTCGTGAACATCGGTTCAGATTTAGATATAGCTCCCATATATATTTTCATCAGATTTAAGGTAATTGGTGCATCAATGACCCTATATATCTTTCGATTTGCCCGAATTTTGGTATAGGGTACTGAATTAAGTCTAGAATGATGTTGCTAAGCTACGTGGAAAGATCCATAGCTAGGCCGATTGACACAACGTACTGAAGTAATATAAATTAGTCTCTGGCAAGTTTCCCTGAAATCGGTTTAGATATAGATATATAACAAACACCCTACGTCTGTTAGGATACATATATAGAATATACCCAAAGTGGTGGAGGGGGTCATATAGTCGGCCCAGTCGGACTTTACTACTTTCCTTACTGTTTTTTTTTTTTTTTTTTTTTTTGAGATTGGTGGACTTGCTGACATAGCTTTTATATATATTTTGAACGTGTGTCTGATTGTGATTGACATTAAATTTTGAACAGTGCGGTATACTAAATAGCGTGTATCAAGTATGGATTGATGTTAGTCGGTTAACTTATAGATAAAGATTGCATATTTAAGTTCATACAATGTTCCCTCGAAGGAAAATTTACATGAAATTGTTAGCATACACATGTAGAATATACCCAAAGTGGTGAAGAGTACAATATAGTCTACCCCGTCCGACTTTACTACTTTCCTTACTGGTTAGTTGTTTTATTGTTGTTATTATAATGATGTAAAATAACTAATAAGTTGTACAAAACTGTAGGATTCGTCTCAAATATTCACCATAAATAGATTTAATTATACCAAAAACACGTCAATGTTGAAATTCCACAGATTTTTTATCTGAAACGGAATTTTGTGAAACGGAATGATTCCAAAGACACTTGGAGTCTAAAACTGATATTTATTTGATATTATTTGATCCACATTTATGATCGTAAATTAATGGGTAAACAATGAATATCATTGTGTTTTTTTAAATATTATCTTTTATGAGTTTTTTCCTTATTACAAAATAATGAATATGGAATAAATATACAAACATGTAAGTTTTCATTAATTAGTATTTTAAAAATCGACGAATTTCTTTGTAACCAAAAATAAAATAATTTACTTTGAATTTTTAAGTTTTCGATTTTCATAGAAGTAATATTATTTCCACCACAGAAACTTGTATAAACGAAATACATAAAAAAATCAAAACAAATTCAATGCAGTATAAAAACAACTCATTTACTCAATAAAATTTCCCAGCTTTTCCTCTTCCATGCATAGAATGCTGCTGGCTCACGGAAAAACAAATGAGAGAACACGCTCTTTCCTCACTTCATCACTTGCCATGATGAATTTTACACACAGTGCGCCAATAGATACTCACAGCACAGCAAATGCTGCCGGACGTGCGTCCATTGATCGCATTGAGATCGAGGAAATGTGGAGATCACTTTTAGAAACGGGCCATACTTGCAACTGAACAAATGTGCGGAGAAAAATATAGAACAAACGGAGAGCAAAAATACAGAATAAAATAAAAAAAATGAAATAAGAAAAAAAAAAATACAAACAAAATAAAATTGAAAGCAACGAAATGTTTTCGGAAAATCCTATTATACAGTTACCTCGTCGCTGTCGGTGGATAAAAAAGAACAACAGCAGCATCAGCATGGAGATGTGGCAATAATACAAATATTTAGGTGTTTCTACATGTACAAATGTATGTGTGCGCGCGAGTGTTTGTGTGATTATTGTGGCCTATAAATTGAATATATCAGGGCCATTATAGGCCCACCAAAGAAAATTCGATAAAAAAGTGATACAAAACAGATCATGCGATGAAAAAATGAAAATATTAAGGAATACATTTTTTTGGTGTTTGAAAGCAAAGTGAATGAAAAGTGTTGTATATGGAGATGAATAAACAATATGTGTTGTCTGTTATTTGAGCATTCAATGAATATAATACAATAAAATATTGTGGAATAATTATAAAATAAAGTTAAAAAATAAAATACATACACAATAACTATACATTTTAAAATCGAGAATGATTTCTGTTTTTCTTTTACAGAATATTGCCATTATGTCTAAATAAATCCACCTGTATCCCGTGTTAATACCACATCCGAAATGTACAATTATGTTATCTACAGTGACGTCATGCTGTGAATAAACAAAAATATATATAATTCAAGAATAAATTAAATCTGGTTTATTTATAATTAAGAAAAAATTATAAAATTATTCCAAAAATAAACCACAAGAAATGCTTTTCCAGCATATATCTATACTTAAAAAAGAAATAAAAAAAGTGAAGTAAATATAAATAATTAACCAAAACAATCGATACATACAAACATATTTTGTCGATTGCTCAGACCACCATCATCATAAACATCAGCATTTGATTTTTTGTGTGCGTTTCCTCTGCTTTTTGACTCACCTCATCATCGCTAATGAAAATTAATGGGGAAAAATCAAAGAGAATATCAGTGTTTACTTTAACAACAAATATATACATTTGGGCGTTATCTCTCTTACTTCTCTTTAATTGATGTGTGTGTGTGTTCATTCACCATTGAGAGCCAGTGGAAAAAGTGAATTTTTGGAAATTTTAAAATATTTCAAAAATTTTATGAAAGTAAAAGTTATTGAAAAAAATCTGCAATATCTAATGAAAATGCTTACAAACAAGTGTTGTGAATTAAAAGCGGTTGAGTGATTTGGGAATTACTAGCACCCACGTATATATATATATATATATATATATATTTTATAAACACTGCCATTTTGGATACATATAAACTCATCACACTCGAGGTGAGTATGGAGAACATTTTGAAGATAAACAACATTTAAATTTAATTGTAACACACAGAGTGTTTTTTTGGACCACTGACTTGGAATCTGAAATCATTACACTTCTCATTAAACATATAAGGAATTTTCTTAATACCTTTGTTCATGATTTGAGGGTTTATCTGTATAAAACGGTCTTTCGCTAAGGCCCATAAAAAATATAATGGTGCCAAATCGCATTTTCTAGGTGGCCAGTTGATATCGGTATGACGAGAAATTACTCGGCCTGGAAATGTATCTTGCAAAAAAGCCATATTCGCTCGACTTCTGTGGCATGTGACAGCGTCTCGTTGTTCTCCAAGTCGTATTCTTCAATAGCTGGGAAAAAATTGGGTTATCATATGACAGTAGTTCCATCGTTTTTATACCCTTCACTACACTGTGGTACAGGGTATTATGTCTTTGTGCATATGTTTGTAACAGGCAAAAGGAAACGAGATAGACCCAAAGTTCCTTCTGAGAATATGCATAGAATCACTTTCTGAGTCGATTTATGCATGTCCGTCCGTCCGTCCGTCTGTCAGTCTGTTGGTGTTAAATTGTAAACAAAGTACAGGTCGCATTTATAATCCGATTTAGATGAAATTTGGCACAGCTCATTTGTTTGGCCCAGGGACGAACCCTATTGAAATTGGGAAAAATCGGTTCAGATTTAAATGGTGCACCAAAGTCTCTATATATCTTTCGATTTTCACGAAATTTGGCATAACGTACTGAATTAAGCCTAGAGTGATGTCTGCCAAATTTCATGGAAATCGGTCCAGATTTAGATATAGCTCCCATATATAGTTTCGTCCGATTTCATGTCTTTGGTGCACCAAAGTCCCTATATATCTTTCGATTTGCACGAAATTTGGCATAACGTACTGAACTTTGCCTAGAGTGATGTCTGCCAAGTTTCGTGAAAATCGGTCCGGATTTAGATATAGCTCCCATATATAGTTTCGTCCGATTTCCTGTAAATGGTGCACCAAAGCCCCTATATATCTTTCGATTTACACAAAATTTGGTATAACTTACTGAACTGAGCCTAGAGTGATGTCTGCCAAGTTTCGTGAAAATCGGTCAAGATTTAGTTATAGCTCCCATATATAGTTTCGTCCGATTTCATGTAAATGGTGCACCAAAGTCCATATATATCTTTCGACCTGCACGAAATTTTGTATAGTGTACTGAATTAAGTCTAGAATGATGTGTGTTAAGTTTCGTGAAAATCGGTTCAGATCTAGATATAGCGCCCATATATAGTTCGTCCGATTTCATGTAAATGGTACACCAAAGTTCCTATATATCATTCGATTTGCACGAAATTTGGCATGACGTACTGAATTGAGCCTAGAGTGATGTCTGCCAAGTTTCGTGAAAAGCGGCCAAGATTTAGATATAGCTCCCATATATAGATTCGTCCGATTTCATGTAAATGGTGCACCAAAGTCCCTATATATCTTTCGATTTGCACGAAATTTGGCATAACGTACTGAATTAAGCCTAGAGTGATGTCTGCCAAATTTCATGGAACTCGGTCCAGATTTAGATATAGCTCCCACATATATTTTTTTGTCCGATTTCATGTCTTTGGTGCTCCAAAGTCCCTATATATCTTTCGATTTGCACGAAATTTGGCATAACGTACTGAACTTCGCCTAGAGTGATGTCTGCCAAGTTTCGTGAAAATCGGTCCAGATTTATATATAGCTCCCATATATAGTTTCGTCCGATTTCCTGTAAATGGTGCACCAAATTCCCTATATATCTTTCGATTTGCACAAAATTTGGCATAACTTACTGAACTGAGCCTAGAGTGATGTCTGCCAAGTTTCGTGAAAATCGGTCCAGATTTAGATATAGCTCCCATATATAGTTTCGTTTGATTTCATGTATTTGGTGCACCAAAGTTCCTATATATCATTCGATTTGCACGAAATTTGGCATGACGTACTGAATTGAGCCTAGAGTAATATCTGCGTAAAAATCGGCCAAGATTTAGATATAGCTCCCATATATAGATTCGTCCGATTTCATGTAAATGGTGCACCAAAGTCCACATATAACTTTCGATTTGCACGAAATTTGGTATAGCGTACAAAGTTCTTCTGTTGCATAGCATACTGAATTTAAGTCAGAATTATGTGTCAAGGTTCGTGAAAATCGGTTGAGATTTAGATATAGCTACCTTATATTATAGATTGATTTTAAGTAATTGACGCATCAAGGAACCATTATATGGCTGATAGGAACAAGATGTACTGAAATTAGTATAAACTGACCTGTGAAAAATTTCATTGAATTCTGTTCATATTTGGATATAGATTCCATATATATATACATATACATATATATTTGAAGTCGATTTACATACTTTTGTCCCATTGTAACAAACGAAGTTCATGTTTATGGATATATCTAGGTCGTTTCACAATTAAATAAATATCACATATTTTATTTTATACAATTTCATGATAAGAGCCCTGTTTAATATACCCATAGTGGTGAAGGGTATCATATAGTCGGCCCCGTCCTACTTCACTACTTTCCTTACTGTTTTTTTTTTTCGAAAATGTAACATCCAATCGCACTTGTACAATTATAATTTTTCGAAAATTTGGCGTTCGCCGACTGTTGTTCAAACACCAATACCATGTGTCTATGACGTTGAGAATGGCTAGCTAGTTTCAGTTTTTTGCGTGAGCTGGCCTTTACATGCATGAAAAGGCAACTCACGCCATAACGTTCGGTAAGACAGTCCTAATTCCTGCGAACCACGAGGAATCGACTTATTTGGGTTTTCGGCAACATTTTCAATATTATTTCAATTTCAATTATTTTCGGCAATATTTTAATCAGAACGAACAAAACGGCGATGTAGAAGCCTTGCAATACTTATAGTCGCTCAAGTCTTCAAATTTCGTCATTATTTTTTCCAATTGCTTGAGTAGTGGGACGATTGTGTAAACCATGATCTCATGATGTTAGGAAAAATAAATATATCCGATTGCAACAAATTTTAATACTGGTCATTCCATGCTCTATTTTGTATGCTGCACAGTGGTCGAAATCATTGATTTAGAGGCTCGAAAAAAATAAAAAGTGGCGAAATTTTTTCATTGCACAGACGCTTTCATGACTCAGATTTCGAATTCACTTTTATTTTATTGCCAATAGTTATTTATAACGGCATTTACATTAGAAATTTTTACTGGGTTAACCTACTTCATGAGGATTTATTTGACATATACACAATGGAATTGACAATTGAAACGGACTGGGTTAACGAAATTTGGTATAATGTAAACGTACTATATGACTGACAAATGTTTATAAAATAATGAAGTTTGAGGGGTTTCGTATTGTGGGAACTACAAAAACCTCGAATAATATTGATAATTTTTAGCAAAAAGATTTAGTATACAATTAGAACCTAACATACCAAACTACAGCCAATGCGACCAAAAAATGTGTCCAACATCCTCAGCATACCGAAATTTGCGGGTTAATCCCGAAAACTGGACCAATACTAATAATTGTTTGTGGGGATATTTGCATAGAATCACTTTCTGAGTCGATTTGTGCATGTCCATCCGTCTGTCCGTCCATGTATTTTTGTGAACAAAGTACAGGTCACATTTATGATCCGATTTGGATGAAAATTGGTACATGTCACTTACTTGGTCTGGCTTACTCGGTTCAGATTTAGATATAGCTCCCATATATAGTTTCGTCCGATTTTAGGTAAATGGTGCACCAAACTCCCAATATTGGTCCGATTGAGACAAAATTTTGCACAGAGTATTGAAGTAGGTCTAGATTGATGTATGCGATGTTTTGTTGAAATCGGTTCAGATTTAGATATAGCTCCCATATATATTTTCGTCCGATTTTATGAAAATGGCGCACCGAGGAGTCTATGTTCTATATTCACGAAATTTTGCAGCGTGTATTGAATTTAGTCCAAACTCCCAATATTGGTACGATTGAGACAAAATTTTGCAGAGAATATTAAATTAGATCTAGATTGATGATGATTGACATTAAATTTTTCATAGATTTCAGATTGTATCTGTATGGGTTGTTTTATTTTAGTTCAAATATCTACAACTTCAGGCAGTTAACTTAGTTAGATTCCATTTCAATGGTCCTCCAAAGATGATATGCCTATTCTGTATAAAGTATATTGTACATATGAGTATCTCTTGTATGTGCCCAAAGTGGTGAAGGGTATCATATAGTCCCCATCCGACCTTTGAACTTTCCATACTGGTTTTTACTAATTTTACAGGAGAAACAAAAAACCTTTTAAAATCTATAAAAATGGAGTATGGCTGGAAATTTTTTCAAAGTTTAACTTCTTCATAGAGCCGTATTTATTTTTGAATTTTTTTTCAGTTACGTTTTTTCAACATGATATTGAGACAAAAAGATGTAACTACAACACAAATGACTAACAGCGTACCAAAATGGGTCTAGAGTGTCGTGTGTTAAGTTTTGTTAAAATCGGTTCAGATTTAGACATAGCTCCCACATATATTTTCGTCGGATTTTTTTGTAAATGAAAGTCACTATATTTCTTTCGATTTCCACTAAATTTGGCATAGAGTACTGGATTGAGTCTAGAGTGATGTGTGTTATGTTTCGTGAAAATCGGTTCAGATTTAAATATAGTCCCACACATATTTTCGTCCAATTTTGTTTAACTGATGCATTAAAGCCTATATATTTATTTTGATTTGTACGAAGTTTGGCATAGAGTTTTGTGAAAATAGGTTCAGATTTCGATATAGCTCCCATATACATTTTTGACAGATTTTATGTAAATGCAGCACTAAAGAAATAAAATATTTTTTTTTCCGATAGCAATAGAACTTTATAGAGTGTACTTTATGGATTCTAGAATGACGAATATTATTTTTTTTTAATTTATTTAAATATATTTCATATATTTTTTGCCATTTGTATCTAAAAATTGCACCAAATATTTATCAACGTATCCAATTGAGCCCAGAATGATGCTTTTTCACAGATAATCAGATTTAAATATAGCTGTAAGGTATATTGTGCACTTAATAAGCAACTTTTTTCCGATTGAGATGAAATTTTGAACAACGCGTTGTGCTCCAGGATGCCAAGTTTTATTCAAATCGGTGTAGATTTATTACTTGAACTCTCATACATAATTTTCTTCGACTTCATACAAATAGTACACCTAAGATCCTAAGCCAGTTTAAATTAAATGGATTTTAAGGGATCGATTCATATATCTATATTGATCCCATGTTACATTTCATGCTTCCAGCAGCTTATTAACATGACATTTGTTATGTTTGGTACATATAACGATCTTAAGAGCCTTTATTGTATGTATTCAAAGTGGGGAGAGAATACAGTTCCGCCCGACTCCTGCAACTCCAATAATGATCATTAAACTCAATGTTTATCCAAAGTGTAAAATTACAGCCCATTTGGTTAAAAACTGGACTAATATAATTAATTATAGCTGATTAGTTCAAAAATGAAGAAAACACCTACAATGCCGAATATTGAGGTACCGCTATATGGGGGCTACCGTAAAAAATGACCGATTTACTATATTTTCAATACCAAACAACCAAACATTAATATAAGTTCAGAATTTCTATCTTTAATCTTGCGAGATTTAGTTTTTTTTTCAGGAGTGTAGATACGTCTTTTTGCAATAATAAAACCAGAAGACAGTTCAAAAGTCGGACGGGGCCGTCTATATGATGCCCTTCACCACTTTGGGTACATGCCGGAGATGCTCATATGTACAATATATTTTAGATATAATAAACAATATATTTTACATAGAATCTTTGGAAGACATTGAAATAGACTCGGACGAAATTAACTGCGTGAATTACATAGATATTTGAACTAAATTAAAACAACCCATACGCATACCAATCTGAAATTTATGAAAAATTGAATGCCAATCATCAACATCATCAACAGAGCTTGGCATATATCAATCATCTAGACCTCTGTCAGTACTGTGTTCAAAATTTTGTCTCAATCGGACCAATATTGACAGTATGCTGCTCCATTCACATAAAATCGGACGAAACTATATATGGGAGCTATATCTAAATTTAAACGAATTGCTATGAAACTTGGAACATGTCAATCTAGACCCAACTCAGTACTCTATGCAAAATGTTGTCTCAATCGGACCAATATTGGGAGTTTGGTGCACCATTTACATAAAGTCGGATGAAACTATATATGGGAGATATATCAAAATCTATCCGATTTTCTCCAATTTCAATAGGGTTCGTCCTTGGGCTAAATAAGTGACCTGTACTTTGTTCACAAAAATATATGGACGGACGTACATGCATAAATCGACTCAGAAAATGATTCTATGCATATTCTCAAAAGGAACAATGGGTCTATCTCTATTCCTTTTGCCTGTTACAAACATATGTAGTGAAGGGTACTTTCACTACACTGTGGTATGTCGAACCAGTAAGGAAAGTAGTAAAGTCGGACGGGGCCGACTATATGATGCCCTTCACCACTATGGGTATATTAAACAGGACTATGACATAAAATTGGATGAAAAAAAATGTGATATTTATCTAAATGTGAATCTACCTAGATCTATCCATAAAGTATGTCAATCGACTTCAAACAAATATAAATAGGTCATCCGTTGGGCTATGTCCGCACTTCTAGAAAACGCAATTACGTAATTCTATGCTCAATTTTGTAAGTTGTGCAAAATTTGATGTCAATCTGACTAACATGAGGAGTTTGATGCCCAATTTACTTGAAATCGGACGAAAATATATATGGAAGCTCTATCCAAATATTGAGCGATTTCAAACAAACTTGTCACAGGTTAGGTTATACTAATTTCAGAACGTTTTGTTCCTATTGGTTCCTTACTACGTCAATTACTTAAAATCAATCTATAATAAAAGGGAGCTATATCTAAATCTGGACCGATTTTCACGAAACTTGGCAGACATCATTCTAGGCTCAATTAAGTACGTTATACCAAATTTCGTGCAAATCAAAAGATATATAGGGACTTTGGGCACCATTTACATGAAATCGGACGAAACTATATATGGGAGCTATATCTAACTCTGAACCGATTTTCACAAAATTTAGTACACATCGTTCTAGACCTAAATCATTACGCTGTGCCAAGTTTCGTGCAAATCGAAGGACATGGAGGGACTTTGATGCACCATTTTCATAAAATCGGACGTAAATATATATGGGAGCAATATATACATCTGAACCGATTTTCTCCAAACTTGGCATAATTCATTCTAGGCTCAATTCAGTACGTTGTGTCAAATTTCGTGCAAATCGAAAGATATATAGGGACTTTGGTGCACCATTTACATTAAATCGTACGAAACTATATATTGGAGCTATATCTAAATCTGGACGATTTTCACGAAACTTGGCAGACATCACTCTAGGCTCAATTCAATACGTTATGCCAAATTTCGTTAAAATCGAAAGATATATGGGACTTTGGTGCTCAATTTACATGAAATCGGACGAAACTATATATGGTAGCTATATCTAAATCTGAACCGATTTTTCCCAATTTCAATAGGGTTCGTCCTTGGGCCGAATAAGTGACCTATGCCAAATTTCATCCAATTCGGATCATAAATGCGACCTGTACTTTGTTTACAATTTAACATGGACAGACAGACGGACAGACGGACGGACGGACATGCATAAATCGACTTAGAAAGTGATTCTATGCATATTCTCAAAAGGAACCATGTGTCTATCTCGATTATTTTTGCCTGTTACAAACATATGCACAAAGACATAATACCCTGTACCACAGTGTGGTGAAGGGTATAAAAATCCAGGGATACCTTTATATGGGAGCATAAGCAAAACATTATCCGGTCTAGTCCATATTTGCATAGTAATATCTTTTCATACCCTCAACCTTATGGCTTACGAGGGAATATACAATTTGATGCGGCAAAAATGTGCTTGATCGAAATATTGGCTTTAGACCCCATATTTCTTTGGGCCAAATCCATTTCAGATTATTTGGAGTCGATTTACAAACGTTCGTCCGTCCATCTCTCTGTCTGGGGGGCTGGTGCGCTCGAAAACTCTCAAAGAGAGTAACCGATTTTATTCAAATTTTCACATCGTATTATTTCTTGAAAACTTAGTTCAAGTCCGAAGATAAGGAATGTCGGTCCACAGGAGATTATACTACTTTGAAATTAGCAATGTTCATTGTTACATACCTCAGCATCTTCTGGTCAAAATACATGAATGCTAAGACAATGTATCCCTAACAGATACTATATGCCTCTAGACCCTTCGTTATAGAATTTTTGGCAATCCTATTTTGAGGTCGCTGGAACATACACTCACGAATAAAATAATCACGTAGGTATTTAAAGAAATGTTAATATTTTAAGAATTTCATTTTAAATTCTTCGAAATGAAATCTTTCATTAGAATCATCACAAACAAAGGCTGATTTAATAAATACTTTCAATCGCTCTTTATCACAGTAATTGGCAAATAATTGTTTATTACCGATGTGATTTCATCATCTGAGTAAGATAATTTTCATACAATGTATTCGAAGTAAATATTTGCCGAAAACAATAGCACCACAAAATATTATGACGTGTTTTTTCTTAATTTGCAATAAAGCGTCATCACTTCTACATTTAATTCTATGAATGTAAATATTAATGTGCGAATGATGTTTAATTCCTTGCCATTTTTCTTACGATACCTCATTGAAAGTGTTGCTATTTTATATTGATTTTAAAAATACCTAACCAAATACCCCCAAACAAGTAGTAGGCGGAAATACTTCGAAATACTGAATGAATGTGGCGGTTTTTTTTTCTTCTCAAATGCAATACAAACTATAGTTAGGCAAATTAATTTTCTTCATTTCCAATGTGCAGAAATAGCTAAATCCAAACGTATGTAGATGTGTATTAATGTACATATGGGTTATTTGTCTATAAGTGGCGTTGCGTGGTCCATTTAGTTTCTTATTAATGGCTTTGGCATAATAAAATCGTAAAAATTCCTCTTAAATGTGTGTTGTTTGATGTTGTTGTTGTTATTTTGTTATTCGATTGTTGCTATTCAACACAGTATCTACGTCACGACAATAATATTGAACATTTTCTTTTTCACGGTTGAATATCAACAGAAACAAAAGCGTGAAATTATTAAAAGCTTGCCAAAAAAATTAATGTTTTTTATTAAAAAAAAAAACAATTTGTGATTCTTAACTCAAAACCGCATCTGTAATCTGTTTTGTATACATGATCTAAGCTACATAGATTAATTTTCTAAATTCTTTGGATATATGAAATAGCAAAGAAAATAAAATCGTCAGATGGAAATTTATTAAAGAAAAATTGTCCGAGGCTATTAACAAGTGCAGATTTTAATACCAGCCATCATAAAATGAAGTGTATATTAAATTTATGTTTTCGTTTGCAACACCTCCTCTTCCAGAGATTCACCTAAATATCAAAAAAAGGTTCTATATCGATTTGATCATGTTCAGGATAGACCTAGCAATTTTTTTAGAAAGGGCACGTATTTTGCTAACATATTTATACCCTTCACCACAGCGTATTATGTCTTTGTGCATTTAATTGTAACATGCAAAAGGAATCGAGATATACCCATGGTTCCTTTTGATAATAATAATCATAGAATCACTTTCTAGTCGATTTACGCATATCCGACCGACCGTCCGTCCGTCCACGAATTTTTGTGAACAATGTACAAGTCGCATTTATTATCCGAATTGGGTGACATTTGGCACTGGCCAATTATTTGGTCTAAGGACAAGAGCTTTTGAAATTGGAGAAAATCGGCTCAGATTAAGATACAGCTTCGATATATATGTTCGTCGATTTTATGTAAAAATTTTATTTTCGTCTCGAAAAACAAATGTTATTAGATATTTTGAGAATTTGTAAATCGTAACTCACAACGATATAAATTTGTACAAGTGTGAAGCTCAAAGTCTCCAGATTTGAAATTAATAACGCCTTTTTCTGAAGTCTACTCCACTTCTTTTAGAAAAAAACCAGTAAGGAAAGTAGTAAATTCGGACTGGGCCGACTATATGATACCCTTCACCACTTTGAGTATACTGTACATATCCTAACAGACGTCGCGTTTTTGTTATTTATCTATATCTGAACCGATTTCAGGGGAACTAGCCAGATACTAAAATATATATCTTATGTACGTTGTGTCAATCGGCCTAGCTATAGATCGTTTAACGAAGCTCATTCTAGATTTAATTCAGTACTCGATGCCAAAATTCGTGCAAATCGAAAGATATATAAGGACTTTGGTGCACCAATTACCTTAAATCGGAAGAAAATATATTTGGGAGCTATATCTAACTTTGAACCGATTTTCACGAAACTTTGCACACATCATTCTAGACTTAATTCAGTACGCTATGACGAATTTCGTGCAAATCGAAGGATATATAGGGACATTGGTACACAATTTACCTTAAATCGGACAAAGATATATATGGGAGCTATATCTAAATCTGAACCGATTTTCACGAAACTTAACACACTTCATTCTAGACCTTATTCATTACTCTGTGCCAAATCTCGTGCAAATCGATAGATATATAGGGACTTTAGTGGACTATTTACCTAAAATCGGGCTAAACTATATATGGGAGCTATATTTAAATCTGAACCTATTTTCACGAAACTTTGCACACATCATTCTAGATTTATTTCAGTACGCTATGCCAAATTTCGTGCAAATCGAAAGATATATAGGGACTTTGGTACACCATTTACCTTAAATCGGACGAAGATATATATGGGAGCTATATCTCAATCTGAACCGATTTTCACGAAACTTAACACACATCATTCTAGGCCTTATTCATTACGCTGTGCCAAATTTAATGCAAATCGAAAGATATATATATATATATATATATGAACTTTGGTACACTATTTACCTTAAATCAGACGAAAATATATATGGGAGCTTATCTAAATCTTAACCGATTTTTCCCAATTTCAATAGGGTTCGTCCTTGGGCCAAACAAATGAGCTGTGCCAAATTTCATCCAATGCGGATCGTAAATGCGACCTGTACTTTGTTTACATATTAATATCAACAGACGAACGGACGGACATGCATAAATCGGCCCAGAAAGTGATTCTATACATATTCTCAAAAGGAACCATGGGTCTATCTCGATTATTTTTGCATGTTACAAACATATGCACAAAGACATAATACCCTGTACCACAGTGTGGTGAAGGGTATAAAAATTGGGTTCTTGACCCATAGTGGTTTGACATGGAACTTTGCATCGATTTCAGAATGACATGCGTATTACGCATAAAATTTCGTCCGATTCTATGTCAATAGTCCTCCAAAGATACTACCTGTATGGACCCAAAGTGGTGAAGTCGTCGAACTTTCCATTCTAGTTTCAGAATAGTTTTCTGAATCTAACCACTATCCACAAGCGTAACGTTTACAATAACACTTTATTGGAATTATCCACAACGTTGATTTATAAAGGAATATTTTTCTGGGACAAACCCAGAGCATGGAACAGTATTATTCTGAGCATATTCACAAGCGCACTGGCATTGCTACATGAGAAGGTACTTAAAATAAATGTTAGAATTTAATACCCGATCGTCATATTCTAACTAGCCGATATAACTGACTATGTGTGTCCGTCCGTCCATTATAATTTGTAAACAGAGTAAAAGCCGCAGTTATGGACCTATCTTCCCGAAATTTTGCATGCCGGTTTGGTTCTAATCAAAACGACGCCTATATATAATTTTAGGTAATGATCGGTTAACACTTTGAACATACAATGGACCGCAAACTGTTGTCTGTGAGGCCACAATTATGACCCGAACATCACAAAAGTAGACATGACCAAGAATGATCGGTTAATATTTAGTAGGCCAAATGGACAAAGACTTTTAGGTGAAAAACATTATTTTACGAAAATATATTCGAGCTATATCTAAATCTGAATCGATTTTTACGAAACTTAACACACATCATTATTTTTTCTGATACAAACATATACACAAACACATAAAAACACAAATATTTGACAACTGTCTCGAATATTTGCACAGAACCAAGATTTATTTCCACTGAAAATGTAAATTCTGTGTTTGTTGTGTTGTGATACGCTCACTAGTTTCATATTATATATTTATATCTTTATAGAAATGATCACGATCCTGCAGTATATAATAACGCAACTAAAACACTTAAGAATGATTCATTGATAAGACCTCCCTCCCTCTCAGCTCTACACTTGGAATAAATCACTTAAAATTGCTTTCCAATGTCAATTCCATAATTCCGAAATATAAATATTGTTCGAAGATTATATCAAATCTGCCAAGTTTATACAAAAATACAATAATTTAAACAGAAAAAGTTAATTTTATTACCAGCAGAAGAAAAAAAAAAATCGCACAAGAAAATATCAATAAATATTTTTAATAGACATTTTACGATCATCGACGATATTGCAGTAAAAATCAATTGCTTTTAATATAGTACATGTTTTCGAGATACGCGTGGGATCCGAATAACAACAAAAACAATAAATTTTATGTCATTCGATTCGAAGGTCTAGACTAAAATAGCTAAATATCCCAAAATTTATTTATATTCCATTTGGATGCTAATGCAAAAATGTTTCGATAAATATAATCTTAGTATTGCTATTTGCCAAGCTATTTTTATCGATCTGTAAGCTTAATATGAATTTATTTCTACATACGAAATTAGAAAAAATATATACCATCAATTTTCATAAATCGCGAAATCCGTATCAGTTGCTTTGTTAAAGCATTCAGTGCATGAAAAATTTTAATAAAATCATTTAATAGAAGTTTAAAACATCATTAGCTCCGATTTATTTATACAAATTTCTATTTCTTCTTATTTAGAAGAATAAGAATTTATTAAATTTATTTGTATTATATTATATTCTTGAATTCACTGAACTTTTCAAGGTCAACGCATAGTTGACCAAAACAAAAAAACATTTTCAATTAAAATATGTTAAATACTTTCAAATAAGTTGAATCTGAATTTTGTTATTTTATGATAAGCAAAAATAAAGAAAAATTAGCAAAAGGCCAAATTCTTTTCATTCTAGTTAATTTAAAGAAAACACAACTGATTTAATTCAAATAAACAAACGCCAAAAATAAAGCAAAAAACAAATACATGAAAGCAAGTGTTATCAACTGAAATGAAGAGTGTCTGTTTTTGGAGTCTTTTTTATACCCTCCACCATAGTATGGAGGGTATATTAGTTTTGTTTTTCCGTTTGTAACGCATCGAAATAATTATTTCCGACCCTATAAAGTATATATATATTTTTGATCAGCGTAAAATTCTATGACGATTTAACGTTGTCCGTCTGTCTGTTCTAATCACTCAAGCGTCTAAGCTGAAATTCGGTAGATTAGGTTCTTATTGGGTAACAAATATCTCCACTAAAAATTATAACTTCACGCTTCACTTTTTCTGGTACCCC
Organism: Musca vetustissima; assembly: GCF_032173495.1. NCBI lineage: Eukaryota > Metazoa > Arthropoda > Insecta > Diptera > Muscidae > Musca > Musca vetustissima. The sequence goes on along the minus strand of NW_026876984.1, from coordinate 182,342 downwards.
CCAATTTTCAGTATTTTGGGGGTTTTGTACCAAATACCAAATATCTCCACTAAGAATTATATACACATTTTTGCCTTCTGAAGGAAAGAACTGAGATACAAAACTAAAATACCGGGTTCGGTCATTAATTAGGCATAGCCCCCATATAATGATAACCCCAAATATTCGCTAATTCCAACACTATGGAATCAATATTGGTCCCGCTCTGGACATACCTCATATAACTTTGCAATCTAAATTGCAGTAGTTTGAGGATTGTATACTCTATCATGTCGACGCTTTTGGATTTTCATATTTTATGAAAAATCCCTATTAAAAATTGCTGAAATTTTTATTTGGTGTACATAATGCTTTTCATAAATCGGTTTGTATAATTATCGGTATAGGTTCACTTTTTGGTATGTTCCCTATATTTTCATTTCAAGCACCTATCAGTATACCTTTGGTGGAGGGTATCCCAAATTCGGAGCGGCTGAACATAAGGTTTTTTATACCGTCCGTCCGTCCGTCTGTAGATTTTAAATTGTAAACAAAGTACAGGTCGCATTTATGATCACATTTGGATGAAATTTGGCACAAGTCACCTATTTGGCCCAAGGATTTGGCCCAGATTTAGATATTGCTCCCTTATATATTTTCGTCCGATTTAAGGTAAATGGGGCACCAAAGTTCCTCTATATCTTTCGATTTAGCACAGAGTACTGAATTAAGTGCAGAATGATGTGTGCCAAGTTTCGAGAAAATCGGTGTAGATTTAGATATAGCTCCCATATATAGCTTCGTCCGATTTAAGATAAATGAGGCACCAAAGTTCCTCTATAACTTTCAATTTGCACGAAATTTGGCACAGAATACTGAATTAGGTGCAGAATGATGTGTGCCAAGTTTCGAGAAAATCGGTTCAGATTTAGATATGAATGGGTCTCCAAAGTCTCTCTATATCTTTTGATTTGCACGAAATTTGGCATGGCGTACAGAATTAGGTCTAGAATGATGTGTGAAAAGTTTTGAGAAAATCGGTTCAAATTTAGATATAGCTCCCATATATAGCTTCGTCCGATTTAAGGTAAATTGTGTACCAAAATCCCTATATATCTTTCGATTTGCACGAAATTTGGCATAGCGTACTGAATTAAGTCTAGAATGATGTGTGTAAAGTTTTGAGAAAATCGGTTTAGATTTAGATATAGCTCCCATAACCGACTTCAGGTTAATCGCCCGAATCTATATCTGTCCAAATAAAAAAAAATAGTATAGGTTGCAGAATGATATGTCTATATATTGATATAAGTCATTTCACATTTAGATATGTTAGTTTATCCAAATTCATGTTACTGGTCCTTTAAAAATGCTAATTCTCTTAGGATGTATCTATTAAATGTATCCAAAGTGGTGAAGAGCATCATATAGTCGGCCCCGTCCGACTTACTACTTTCCTGGTTTGGTTCTAAAATTGCGATAATGTTAGTATTAGTAAATATTAGACATTATAAATATTGACCGATCATTTTCATAATATCTATAACTATTGGCCATGTCCACTCCCCATATAAAATTGCCTGATGTTCGGATCATATTTGCGGCCTGTAGAGCGTTCAAGATAACAGAACAAAATAAAGCTTTTTAACGTAAGAACCTACATCAAAAATTTTGTAACGATCGATCCATAACTGTGGCCTGTACTTTGAATACAAATTATAGTGGACCCACATGGCAAGATCGATCCAGCTAGGTTTTTTTAATAAATATTTCGTGGCCTTACAGAATCTCTGACCACACACAAATATAATACCTTCACAAGGGTATAAAAATTAATAACAACAACTAAAAACATCGTTATGTTCGGCCAGTATTAGTAAATATTAGACATTATAAATATTGACCGATCATTTTCATAATTTCTATAACTATTGGCTATGTCCCCTCCCCATATAAAATTGCCTGATGTTCGGATCATACTTGCGGCCTATAGAGCGTTCAAGATAACAGAACAAAATAAAGCTTTTTAACGTAAGAACTTACATTAAAAATTTTGTAATGATCGATCCATAACTGCGACCTGTACTTTGAATACAAATTATAGTGGACCCACATGGCAAGATCGATCCAGCTAGGTTTCTTTTATAAATATTTCGTGGCCTTACAGAATCTCGGGACTACACACAAATATAATACCTTCACAAGGGTATAAACATTAATAACAACAACTAAAAACATCGTTATGTTCGGCCAGGACGAACTTCAAAATATTTGTCATATTGCGACACAATTTGGTACAGCGTACTGAATCATGTCTAGACTGACATATGTGAAGTTTTCTTGAAGTCGGTTCAGATTTAGATATAGCTCCCATATATAATTTCGTCCGATTTTATGTGAATGCTGCACAGAGGACCCTATGTTTGTGCGATTTACAGAAAATTTAAAAGCAGTTAGTTTAGAGTGATGTGTATTAAAGTTGCAAAAATCGGTTTAGATTTAGATACAGCTCCCATAAATATTTACGTCTGATTTTATATAAATGGTTCACCGAGGAGCCTATGTCTGTTCCATATACACGAGATAAAATTGTGGACAGCGCACTGTGCTGCAACATACAAAATGGTATATGTCACGGTTGCGTATTTAGGTCCAAATTTTCCATTGATTTCTGAATGGTATGTCAATGGGGGTTTCAATAGTTTCAAATATCTATGTAGATCATACATTCAATTTCGACCGATTTCAAAGGTTCTTCTAAGATGATGTGTCTGTTTTATCTGCAGGATAATCTAGATATTAGCTTCTATTATATGTACCCAAAGTGGCGAAGGGTATCATATAGTCGGCCCGTCCGACTTTTGAGCTTCCCTTACAGGTTTTACAACGTGTTACTAGCCGCCTTCAACAAACTTTTATGAAACGATCAAAATCGCACAAGAACAACCACATGACGCCTTTCGGAACAAATCTATCCAAAATACATTTCATTCAAGGACGTATGTTATAAACTGTAACGGATATTTCTATTTGTGCCAACTATTGCGTAGTTCATACGTAATTTTAACATCCCAAACTGAATGTTTGATAGGCTTTATTGCGCGTTTTTTTTTTTTTTGGTTTGGTTGTCCGATAATCTGTTTTATTTATTTAGGATTTTTGTTCATGTTTTCATTTCGCACAACACAATGTTTATTTATAATGAAATGGAAACACGTTTTCCCAACGTCATACCTGCGATGTAACAACTTTTGAAAAGTATACAATTCACATACCGATATCGACCCAATGACAACATTGCCAGCAACGCTAAAAATAATTGAAAATAGGAAGACGATGAACGGCATGAACATGATGATTATAGACTTGGCAATGATTACGTCCGACAATACGTTTTAGTCGGACAGGTGCCACTACACACAATATGTCGTGTTTTCTTTTTTTTCGAAGAATAAGGTTTCAAGATTAAATACTAAATAAGCAGATAAAACATTTAAATGCTAAATGTGCAAATTAAATTCAATTCAGTAATATAGAACAAATACATTATAGAGATTAAACATTTATGAATAGGGTATAAATATTGAATAAATGTTTATGTACAATATAATACATAGACCAATTAAGAAAGGATCCAAGAGGTGATCCTACGGATCTAATGCTATAATATAGATTCGGTCCACGTTTAAAGATTTTAGGAAAGAATTGATAGAAAAAAACCATAGAAATTATCATGGGGTAGATTTGGCATTTTTAAGTGGAGTACATTCGTTCATATACAGAAAGTTTTATTTTTTTTTTCTTTTAAATGTTTTTAGGTTTGTCTTAAAAAAATAGCTTTAATATGCTTCCAAATTAATTACATAAGACCAAACGAGGTTTAATTGACAAAAATGCGATAGAAAAGGCTATTTCTGATGATGTGTTCCGCCGCTAGAAAATATAACCTTAAAAGTCAAACATTGAGTCATATATTAAAACATAATAGAATCCTTAGAGAATCTGAATTTCATCCAGACTGATAGCAGTGATAATTACCAGACTATGCATATGGCACCGAATGTGACACATCAAATGCCGAAGGTATCCAGGATTGGGACACTTTTGGTGAATTTAACATTTTTTACAAACTTGTAAAAAATTTTAACTAATATTAATTTATTATATGTTTTTGGTAAGAGTTTTTATAATTAAGAGGACAATAAACAACCATAAAATTTATATATTCCTAGAATGAGTACAGTGATATAGAGCTCTAAAATAGTGCAGAATGTGCTCTAATCTCCCCTAGAGGTCCACTTGTTGATACATTCCCAATATTATTGTAATCCATTGCAGTATGTTTCGTGGCAATATAATATAATTTATAGTGCGTTGGGAAACTTCATCTATACTAACAAAAGAGTAAAGTGATTGACTGACTGATTTAACGATTCATCAACGCCCAGACGAAACGGCTGAAGCTAAAATCTTGAAAATTTGGGTGAAGGTCACTCTTGGTCCAAATGTGACAGATAAGGCTGCGTTTTTGGAAATACGTACTAGAACGGTACAAAAAGTACTAAATGTGGTATCATTTGATTTCGGCGAACCGGTAGAGCTAGAACTCTGAAATTTGGTTTGGTGGTCATTGATGGAGTGTAGAATAGATGTACCAAAGGGTTTTTGGAAATTCGAACTATAACTATCAGAAAAGTACGAAAATGTACTAAATTTGGTACAATTCTGTAGCATATAAACGGATAGCGTTAAAAATTTGAAATTTGGAGTGTGAATTAAGGTTGAAAAGTAGGGTCCATTTAAGAAGATGGTTTTGAAAGCGTGTACTCATGTGTACGAAAAATACTATATGGTACTATATTTGTTACAAATTTAATTTGGAGATACAAATCGAGCTGGAATCCTGGAATTTGAAATTAAAATTACCGTCGGAGTGTAGAATTGGGATATGAACGTAGTTTTGGAAATTTGTTACTTATGTGTACGAAAAGTACTAAATCGTACTATAAACGGTACAGTTTGGATTTGGATTATGATCCTATAGAGCAGGAACAATGAAATTTGGAGTCAGGATCACTGTAGGGGTGTGGGATTGGGGTCAGGATTCAGTCTAAGAAAATAATACTTATGGGTACTAAATTTGGTACAATTTCAATTTTAGGTGAACCAATAGAACTAGAATCATAAAATTTTGTGTCTCTTGAGGTGTAAGATTGAGATATGTAGGAAGTTTTACAAATGTGTACTAAATTTGGTACAATTTGAATTATGAGTGAACCGATAGAGTTGGAATCCTGAAATTTGGATTTGCGATCACTGTGGGGGTGTAGGTTTGGGGTTTGTAGGAGGGTTTGGAAATTGGTACTACTATGTTCTAAATTTAGTACGATTTGATTTTTGGGTGAACCGAAAGAGTTGGAAAACTGAAATTTTGATTTATGAACACTGTTGAGGTGCAGGATTCGTGTATGTAGGAAGTTTTGCAATTTGGTACTACTATGTACTAAATTTAGTACAATTTGAATTGTGGGTGAACCGATAGAGTTGGAATCCTAAAACTTGAATTTAGTATCAGTGTGGGGGTGTAAGATGGGGTATGTAGGATGTTTTGGAAATTGGTACTACTGCATACTAAATTTGATACAATTAGAATTGTGGCTGAACCGATAGAGTTGGAATCCTGAAATTTTGATTTAGAATCAGTGTAAACCAAAAGAGTTGGAATCCTAAAACTTATATTTAGGTTCACTGTGGTGGTGAAAGTTTGGTATGCAGGAAGTTTGGTTTGATGGGGTATGCAGGCAGTTTAGTTAAATGGTTGAGGAGGGTACTTATGGAAATAATGTGTGCTAAATGGAAAATTTGGATTTGGGTGAACCTTTAGAGCTCGAATCATGAAATGTGTGGATGATTTTTTGTGACGTATGCACTTTTCTCTGAAAATAAAATAATATGTTAATATATTTTTAAATATTTCCTACATTCGCTAACGAAGTTGCGGGCATATGCTAGTTTCAAATAAATGTCAATACACTGTGGAATTTTTTATAGAAAGTAACCATCAAGAGTGACTGCAATTTAGTATTTATAGTCGTCAGTAGTTTTCAAGATATCGTTGAAAACATTATTTGCGAAGATCCACTTCCATGTAATATGCCCTATATACAAATTCCACCCGTTCTAGCATACATCGGAGATTCTAGCCCCATTCGCAATAGAATAGTTCAAGGTGGTGTTGGAACCCTTATTACACGTAACTATCAATATGCCTATGATGGGCACGAACGAAATTAACGCCTTTTTCATCTTACTTTTAAAACCGAGCCTCTAAAGAAGCTATGTCTCTTCAATCTACAGAATATTGTATATATTAACATCTCTTATATGTACCCAAACTGTTGAAGGATATCATATAGTCGGCCTCGTCCGACTTTTGAGCTATCCTTACTGGTATATGTATATATATATATGATTTTTCATAACACATTGTTCATATATTATAGATCAGTTATATATCAATTTCCAATTTTTCTGGAAATTGTTTTGTATATTTGTATTTTTTTATATTTATATTTATATATACTAAATACTTTTGTTCTGAGTATCAGGAAATTTCATTCATCTCTTTTTCCTCTTGTTTTAAAAAATAAAACCAAACAAAAAGAAAAATATTTAATGCTAACATTGAAAGTGGATATTTCTAGTGGGTATCTTGTCAAATATTTTAGTGTTTTAGCAAGCCCTCATCACATATTTATACACACATGTATGCAAATTTAAAATAAAAACAAAACCAAAAATATACATACTTATATATTTTATTTTGTTTGAGGTAAAAAAAAACATTTAAATGGTACACAAAGCGGAAGCATTGTTGACACACTAAACAAGAAAACAAAAAGACAACCTAAGCGGATGTAATCAATTATAGGGTAACTAAACTAAAATTATATTAAATTGTTATATATGTAGACTACGAGTATAAAAAGGATAAATTATAAAAATCGCTTATAACTGCCTTCGCACTATCTTAAATGAAGATGGACATTTGTATTGGGTCCTATATCAAAACATGGACATTTATGCCAATTTTCTGCGAAGTACTTTTTCTCCGCCCGGAATGCCAATTACAGCCGCTTCGGTTGAAAAATTCGGTTTATTTTACCCAGTGTGCCAAATAAGGGTTCTTTCGGTGGAATAAAGCTACAAAAACCTTCAAAATACCGTTGTGTGGTATTAAAGGTGGATCAGTTCCACGCATGCCGAACTTATATTTCTGCAAAAATTAATGATATGTTATTTTATAGTTGTCATTTCCTTTGTTACATCTCGAATGATTTATCAGAGTCCCCATAGAGTATATATTCATGATCAAAATACAATTCTATGTCGATTTAACCATGTCCGTCTGTCGATATGTCGAAATCGAAAAAATTTGCACAGACATTACTATTACTGCTACGATGTTGGGCGGAACGATAACTCAAGAACTAATAATCCAATCAGTTCCAAATTTTGACACGTTTTTCTGTGAGTGTATAGCTATCTGGGAGTGTATAGCTAACTTAGTTTGTGGTCAAAAATAGGCAATTTTCAATTTTTTTTCAAACCTCCGTCATTTTGTTAATTTTTAAGCGATGTAAACATTCATATGGGTAGCCCCCACACAAACGATACCCCAAATTCGGTAAATTTATATTTCCTTCATTTCACACTGTAGGTAAACATTATGTCTTTGTGCATTTTGGGTCTTATTTTTTAACAGGCAAAAGGAATCGAAAACAAATAATAACCATGTTTTGTTGACTTTTGAAAACAAATGCATTAAAAAATAACTTTCAAAAAATGTCTTTACACAATAAAATTTTTTTCAGTCATTTTGATGTTAAATTGTAAACAAAATACATGTCGCATTTATAATCCGATTTGGATGAAATTTGGCACAATTCACTTATTGGCCCAAGGACGAACCCTATTAAAATTGGAGAAAATCGGTTAAGATTTAGATATAGCTCCCATATATATTTTCGTCCGATTTTAGGTAAATGGTGCACCAAAGTCCCTGAAAATCATTTGATTTCGGCATAGCGTACTAAATTAAATCTAGAATGATGCTTGCTAAGTTTCGTGAAAATCGATTCAGATTTAGATATAGCTCCCATATACAGTTTCGACCGATTTTAGATAAATGGTGCACCAAAGTCCCATAATTATAGTGATTTTATGATGAAAAAAAACACCACATGAATGACTCATTAACCGGTGTGACATGGTTTTGAAATTAATTTCCATACCGAAAAGCAACAACAACAAAATCACTTTATACAAATATGAAAAATTGTACAATAACAAATCATTTGCACATAACCCACACAACATATAAATGATGGGGATTAAAAGTGAGAAAAATATAAGATATGGAAATACCAACAGTTTGGCAAAATATTTGCAATGAGTCATAGTCAAATATTTATATATGTATATATTCGTATTGCTATGTTCCTCTACTGTTAATAGTTTGTTGGGATTTACACTGAACATAAACTTGCACTCATCTATATATGACAATGAATGAAAACTATAATTGTTCTTGGTTGATCTAACAAAATAGCAGTTTAAATAAATTTAAATTACTTGTACAAATATTTACACCAAAAATTTACTACGACAAGAAATATTTCACGAATTTAAATTTTTTAATTATAAAAATAATTTACTTTGAAAGCCAACAACCTCTAAAATGTTGTTATTTATATTTTTAATTGTACAAACTTTGAAAGGCAACAACCTCTAAAATGTTGTTATTTATATTTTTAATTGTACAAATATTCGCATTAAAATAGAAACATTTGTGAACCACAAAATAAATGTAAATTGTTGAATTGCGATTTTATAAATTTGAAAACTGGAACGAAAAACACGTCAATAAAAATAATTGGAACATTTATAATTGCAAATTTTGAAATATAATATAAATTTTGTAAATAGTTGTTGTAAACTAATTAAAATCAATAGAAAACAAGCAATTTGTAATAAATTTGAAAAAGTAATGCTGAAAGAAATTAAAAGTTTAAATTTAACCAGTGAGCGGAGCAGTATAGTCGAACGTGGCCGACCATACGATACCCTACACAACTTCCATGAAAATCTAACTTTCTGTAGTTCTATATTCTGAGGTTGGTCAATATTTCGCGATATTTGCACACTTTTGACTGGCTAGAGGTCAACAAATGTTACTAATAATCAGTACAGCCCCTCTAATTACTTGTCCAGATTCCCTTCACCGTCGGTTGTTTTGTGATGTTCGGCTTTCGACTCGAAAAGTACAAATAATAAGGTTTTGGGTCCATTTCATCCGAAAAATTATTATCTGATCCCCACATAACATTTTAGGCGTTGTCCTTGACCATAAATGGAACCTCATGGAACATATCAAAGTGATCAGCGCTATATTTTAGCCCTCCAGTGTGGTAATAGGTTACTAAATAATATATGAATACGTAAGCACCTGTAAATATGTAAGTGTAACTCCCGCATCCAAGTACTTACGACAAAATAATTGGTATCACTTTAAAGGTCAACCACTCCTCTTGGATATACTTTCTCGGGTCTCGGAATACAAATTTTCTCATTTTTCACACAAAAGTTAGGGTCCATTTGACCCGCTAAACATTGACCGATCTTTATCAAAACAGGCATGCTAATTCTTTGGCCCGATCCCTTTCTCCGTGCAAAAATTCGCGGCCTCTGGAGTGAGCAGAAAAATCGACAAAAATAAAGTTTTTAGTCCATTTCATCCCCTGAATTATAACCGACCTTTTCCAAAAACAATAGGGGTGTTCAATGGCCAGAACCCATCCTACATGCAAAGTGAAGATTGGTCCATAACTGTGGCCTGTATCGTGTTTACAAATTATAATGGACAGACGGACGGACACACATGTCTAGATCGACTCAGCTAGCCGAGATATGACGATCGGTATACTTAAAGGTGGGTCTTGGACCAATATTTCGCTGCGTTACAAACTTTTGGGGCTGCACAAAGCTATAATACCCTGACAACATAGTTGTGAAGGGTATAATAATGGACGATAAGAATGCCCAACACCACGCTGTAACATCCAAAGCTTGTCCAATTCATTTAAAGACAAACCCTATTGGTTCAAGGACAATCCCATATATATTTTCTTAATTTCTGTAATTTCGCATATCGAGTTTTCAGAGGATAGAATACCTCCTCGCATATTAAATGCGCCCATGTTTCGAACTCGTCCTCATGAAAAGGTCCCACTTTTTTATGACTGTCCACATTACCCGACATTGAATATTTTTATTTAAAAACCAGTAAGGAAAGCAGTAAAGCCGGACTGGGCCGACTATATCATACCCTTCACCACTTTGGGCATATTCTACATATGTATCTTTACAGATGTCGTCTTTTCGAAGGAACATTGACATGAAATTGAACGAACTTATCTATAACGATCTTTATCTATAAGTAAACCGACTAACATCAATACCATGCCATTCTGCAATCTATTCCATACTTTGTAAATAGACTTAAAGCAAACTTTACGCACGCTATTTGGTATGCTTCACTGTTTAAAATGTAATATCAATCCAGCACCCATTGATTATTTGGTTTACAATCAACATGAATAGGTCGACATTATATATGGAAGCTATGCTATATCTAAATCTGAACCGAATTCAAGGAAAATTGCGCGAGATTAATTTATATTAATTTCAGTACATTTTGCCAATTGGCTTAGCTATGGGTCTTTAGTACACCATTTACGTAAAATCGGACAAAAGTATAAATAGGAACTATATTTAAATCTGAACCAATTTCAAGAGAACTTGACACACGAAAGGTTATAGTAACTTCAGTACATTGTCCAAATTGAGTGCGGGTCGGACAATCTTTGGTTCTTTAGTGCACAATTTACATTGAATGGGACGAAAATATATATAGGAGCTATATCTAAATCTGAACCGATTTTCACGAAACTTAGCACACATCATTCTGGACCCAATTCAGTACCCTATGCCAAATTTCGAAAGATATATAGGGACTTTGGAGACCCATTTACCTTAAATCGGACGAAAATATATATGGGAGCTATATCTAAATCTGAACCGATTTCAATAGGGTTCGTCCTTGGGCCAAATAAGTGACTTGTGCCAAATTTCATTCAAATCGGATCATAAATGCGACCTGTACTTTGTTTACAATTTAACATCTACAGACGGACGGACGGACATGCATAAGTCGACTCAGAAAGTGATTCTATGCATATTCTCAAAAGGAACCATGTGTCTATCTCGTTTCCTTTTGCCTGTTACAAACATATGCACAAAGACATAAGGGTATAAAAACAACTCACAAACAAAAAACAGCAAAATATTTTTTTATTTTACTGCGAACTGTCAACCTTCAAACGAGCATAAATCTGAAATTGTTTGATCGATACTTTACGAGAAATCTATCAGTACAGCTCCCAAATATGGGAGCTACATCTAAATCTGAGCCGATTTTCACAAAACTTAGCACACACCATTCTAGGCTAAATTCGGTACGCTGTGCCAAATTCCGTGCAAGATGAAAGCTATTTAGGGACTTTGGTGCGCCAATTATCTTAAATCGGACGAAAATATATATGGGAGCAATATCTAAAACTGAACCGATTTTTCCAAATTTCAACAGGGTTCGTCCTCGAGCTGTGCCAAATTTCATCCAATTCGAATAATAAATGCGACCTGTACGTTGTTTACAATTTAACATGGACAGACAGACGGACGGACGGACGGGCATGCATAAATCGACCTAGAAAATGATTCTATGTATATTCTCAAAAGGAACCATGTGTCTATCTCGTTTTCTTCTGCCTGTTACAAATATATGCACAAAGACATAATACCCTCTACCACAGTGTGGTGAAGGGTATAACAAGTAGAGCTAGGTTCTATCAAGATGAACGCAATTGATGAACTTAGGAGCTTGGTTACCTTTCTCTTCGAACATTTGTTGTAGCCAAACTACAGCATCTGCTTTATTGCCAATATTCATGCTGGTTGTAGCGGCAACATTCATCACTATTGATTACCGAAGGTTGGATACTTTCTGCGATTGTAAGAGCTTTCCCATCATTCAGTTTCACTTTATTCACGAGAATCATTCTTGAAGAACAAGTCTATCCAAAGCTTCCCAGTTATTCACCGTCAAATCCTAAAGCATGATTAACAATGATTTCTGAGAATTCCCGGCTGACCTGAGGTTGGCCCTCAGCTCAAAGCTAACATGCTTTACTGGGCGACAACTGTAAACTTTTAACCATTCGAATTGCAATGTCTGCTCGGTTATACTTCTTTTTGCTAATCGATGCCCCATTGTCATTCTACAAAAGACTATATGTACTACTGTGGGATGAGTCCGATATATACCAATTATTGTTTAAACCACTTTATTTATTGGCTTCACAACAACTATTTGCTCTTAATTTTTATATGATTTTAAATGTATTATATTTTAATTCGAATTAGTTTTTATTTAATAAATAGTCAAAAATAGAAACAGATTAATTAAATCAAATTTTCTTTTTTTTTAATTTTATATTTCAGATCAAATTTGGATCGAGCTGCCATCGAAATTATTGTCAAATCAAATCATTGTGGAAATTATAAAATGCATTTTGAAATGACAGCCAAACAAAACAGCTGACAAAATAAACCGGTCAAAATAAAACAATATTGTTTTTATTAAACGTAAAATTGAGCAACAAATCAAAACGAACGAAAAAACTCATAAATTTCATCAAAAGAAAGAAAAACATAGAAAAAAGAAGGAGAGAAAAACAAAACAACCACAACACGACACATATAATAAAATGTGGAGAAAAAAGAAAATTTTCACACGTACACACGATATAAACACTCTCTGAGATTTATATGTGCCAACTGAGCATTGAAAAGCAATGAACTACAATATTGGAAAAACGGATCACTATCAAAGAGCAAAAGGTATTGAAAAGAAAACGACAGCGAAAATATACAATTTGTATACAAGAAAAATAATATAATCAAAATAAATACAACAACAACAATATTACAAATTGTTTGAAAAACATCAAAAAATAATAGCCGACGACGCAGGCACAATTCTCAGTAGCAGCAGCCAAATAATCGAAAAAACGGCTTCGAGATGATGTTTACACGCGCCCAAGTGCGCAAACAAAAATCAAACAGCGGCAACTCTAGCGGTCAACGTCCGCGTTCCTCACGAAGTCTACAGCAGCAGCAACAGCAGTATGCCTACGACGTAAGTGTATTTTGAAAACAAAAAATTCCTCATACGCACTCAGAAACTTTTCTATTCTCTGAACATTGGATACACTGATACACTCATTGGATACACTGTGTATACAAATGAGAAAACATTCGAACATCACCAACACATTTCTCTTTTGTACTCGCGAAGAAAGATTCACTCTCGCTTGGTGTTACGCTTTATAGTTCGCATATAAACAAGATTAAAATATAACAGAATTTAAAAAAAAATCGTGGGCAATTAATCCTCACAGATTCATAACAACCTGTTAATGTTCATTAATTATAATTTTAGGACAACAGATATATAAAGCGATTTTAATCAATCCAAATATATGGTGTTCTGCTGTCTATCTACATATTCCTGTCAACCGGGCATAATTGGGGTCGTTGGTGTACCATTTGTATAAAATCGATTAATTTTATTTATGAGAGCTATATATAAATATGTACTGATTTAAAGGAAACACGTCCCATTTAGTATGCTGCAACACATCATCCAACTCTTATTTTCCCCAATAATAAAAATATTATTATTTACTTATATTATTTACAGAAGAGGTCGTAGGTATAGACTTGTAATGTTTCAGGTGGAATCATTTTAAAAAGCTGTGTCAAATATACACAATTGTTTTTGTACTTGAAATTGAAAATCGGTCAAAATGACCGTCTTCGGCAATCTAATGTTAAAGGACCCATTCGGTATACTGCAACACAGCTCGCTAACCAAAGGTTTATATCTATCGTTGGTCTATAATTTGCACGAAATCTCGAGACATATTTGCACTACTACGAAAAAATCGATTGTTTTGCTACTTGAAATATGAAAAGATGTAAAAAATATGGAGAAAATCTCTTGAATCATAACAAAATATGGATCTATACCGACTTGTCCACAAACCGATTATTTAAGCCATAATACAAATTTCAGAAATTTTAGTGGATAATTATACCCTCAGCCTTTTGGCTAATGAGGGTGAGATGACACAGTGAAAGTGTGCCTCATCGAAATATTGGTTCTAGACCCCATGTTTATTTGGACCGAATTTGTTTCAGAAAATTTTGATTTCATCCAAACTTTGCCCATCTTATTATTTCTTCCAAACTTAGTTCAAGTTCCAAGATACGGTCTACTCCTTCTGGTACCTTCCACACAGAGGCTAGTCTTAAATACGGGTTATAATGCATACATAGTTTTTTTATCAAAGCTTACGTTCTAGTTTTTTATACAGTCTCAGAACAAAATCCAAAACGCGGAACAAATTAGATAAATAGTTTAATATAAAACCTGTAAGGAAAGCAGTAAAGTCGGACGGAGCCGACTATATGTTACCCTTCACCACTATGGGTATATTAAAACCAGTGAGCGGAGCTGTATAGTCGGACGGGGCCGACCATACGATACCCTACACAACTTCCATGAAAATCTAACTTTCTGTAGTTCTATATTCTGAGGTTGGTCAATATTTCGCGATATTTGAATACTTTTGACTGGCTAGAGGTCAGCAAATGTTACTAATAATCAGTACAGCCTCTCTAATTACTAGTCCAGATTCCCCTCACCGTGGGCTGTGTTGTGATGTTCGGCTTTCGACTTAAAAATTACAAATAATTAAGTTTTCGGTCCACTTCATCCGAAAAATTATTATCTGACCATCACCTAACATTTTAGGCGTTCTGCTTGATCATAACTGGAACCTCATAGAACATTTCAAAGCGATCAGCGCTATATTTCCGCCATCCAGTGTGGTAATAGGTTACTAAATAATATATGAATACGTAAGCACCTGTAAATATTTAAGTGTAACTCCCGCATCCGAGTACCTACGACAATATAACTGGTATCAATTTAAAGGTCAACCACTCCTCTTGGATATACTATAAACATCTCGGGTCTATGTCCTTCAGTGGTAAATATATACGCCATAGAATACAAATTTTGTCATTTTTCACACAAAAGTTAGGGTCCATTTGCCCGATCACTTCTCCATGCAAAAATTCGCGATGTATGGGCCATAATTGCGGCCTCTAGAGCTTTCTGGTCACTCTAGACAAAAATAAAGTTTTTGGTCCATTTCATCCCCTAAATATTAACGGATCTTTTCCAAAACCAATAGGGGTTCATTGGCCAGAACCCACCCTACTTGCAAAATTTCGTGAAGATTGGTCCATAACTGTGGCCTGTATCGTGTTTACAAATTATAATGGACAGACAGATGGACGGACGGACACACATGTCTAGATCGAATCAGCTAGTCGAGATATGATGATCGATATACTTAAAGGTGGGTCTAGGACCAATATTTCGCGGCGTTACAAACTTTTGGGGCTGCACAAAGATATAATACCCTGACAACATAGTCGTGTAGGGTATAATGACAAAATAGTTGTGTAGGGTATAAAGATGCATCGTAAAAGGTGAAGAAAATATGCGACGTTTACCTAAATGTGAAACGACTTAGATCAATCCATAAGCATGTCATTCGTTTGTTACAATGGGACAAAATTATGTAAATCTACTTAAAGCAAATATCAATCGGGCACCCGTTGAATATTTGGAGCCCAATTAACACGAAGAGTTTAGTGCACAATTTACTTAAAATGGATGAAATGGATATGGAAGCTATATCCAAATATGAACCGATTCAACGAAACTTGTAACATATTATGTTACACAAACTTTAGTACGTTGTGCAAAATTGTGTGGCAATCGATAACTTTGGGTCGGTAAATTTTTAGGAAACTTTACACACACCATTTTAGAATCAATTCAGTACGCTATATCAAATTTCGTGCAAAATTAAAATTAAATCGGTCGAAAATATATGGGAGCTATATCTAAATCTAAGCCGATTTTTTTCGAAAATTAACACACCTCATTCTAGACTCAATTCAGTACGCTATGCCAAATTTCGTCCAAATCGAAAGATATGTTGGGACTTTGGTAAACAATTTACATTAAACCCGGCGAATGTATATATGGGAGCTATATCTAAATCTGAACCGATTTTCACGAAACTTAACACTCATCATTCTAGACTTAATTCAGTACACTATGCCAAATTTTGTGCAAATCGAAATATACATAGTGGCTTTGGTATACCATTTACATTTAATCGGTCGAACATATATGTATATGGGAGCTTTATCTAAATCTGAACCGATTTTCAAAGAATTTTACACACATCATTCTAGAATCAATTCAGTACGCTATGCCAAATTTCGTTGAAATCGAAAGATATATAGGGGCTTTGGTGAACCATTTACATTAAATCGGTCCAAAATATATATGGGAGCTATATCTAAATCTGAACCGATTTTTTCCCAATTTCAATAGGGTTCGTCCTTGGGCCAAATAGACAAGCTGTTCCAAATATCATCCAATTCGGATCATAAATGCGAAATGTTTACAATTTAACATGGACTGGCAGACAGCGTCCGTCCGGACATGCATAAATCGACTTTGAAAGTGATTATATGCATATTCTCAAAAGGAACCATGCGCCTATCTCGTTTCCTTTTGCCTGTTACATATATATGCACAAATACATAAACATGATATAAAAAGGGGGTTATATGGGGACTATTCCAAAATGGGGGCGATTATTAATATTTTTTGATAGGAGATTTGTTACCATATACGACAACAAAATACCAAATTGCAGCGAATTCGCTAGAAAAATGCGCTTAATAACCCTAAAATACCGAAAATTGCGGGGTACCCTTATATGTGGGCTACCTGAAAAAGTGGTCCGATATTTATAATTTTTAATAGAGGCATTTGGTGCCCAAATAGAACCCAATTTACCAAATTTCATCGAATTGGGTTGAGCAGCGCGCTCAAGAACCCCAAAATATAAAAAATTGGGCGGTACCCTTATATGGAGGATATGCCTAATCGTGGATCGATATAGCCCATCTTCGAATTTGACCTGCCTGCAAACAAAAGGCAAAATTTTGACGATCTATCTCAATTTGTTTAGACGCTAGAGCGATTACAACAGACCGAAGGACTCGCTTAAAACGTCATAGAATTCATGATCTCCACTCCGCTGTTCTTTTTACATAAAAATGATTGGTATAATTAAGTCGATAAAAAATTCACAGTTTTATAGCATATGGTCGTTTTATTTTACATTTAATTATTTATTTAAAATATTTTTATATTAGAGAAATTTTCTAATAAATGGTCCAAATTTTTATTAAACAATACGTTTCCATTGTTTATACTTCACCTTGTTTTTGAGGTACAACAAACAAAAATCGAACAAAAAACACACCAAAATTAAAGCACAATGATCGCTCACTGTGTTCGTTCGTTTATTTATTTATTTTTGTTTATTTCTGGTGTTTTTTTTTTCATTATTTTTAGAATCGCTACAAACCATCAAACTTCCCAGGAGGTAGTGGCAGTAGTTCTGCTGCAGCATTATTAGGTCTTGGCGGCAGCAGCAGTAATAGTACAACCAGCAGTGGTGGTGTACGACTGAGGGATCGTGACAGAGATCGAGACAGGGACAGAGACAGAGATCGGGATAGCAGAGAAGGAACAGCAAGTATTGCGGAACGCAGCAGTGGTTATTACAGTGATTTATACAATAGCAATCCATCATTGCTGCATCATCCGCAGCACAGCCGCTACTCAAGTTATGAACTACCCCGCCAACACTCGAAGGAGGATTCATATTCACCGCATCGTTCATACGGTGAAAAATCAACAGCCTATGTGGATCGACGTACCAGGCCACGAAGTATTACAAATCGCCGGGGTGCTATCAAACATCAAAAGTATTTAAAAATGTTTTAATTTTTTACATGCAATTTTATTAATCAAATATTTTGTATCTATTTTTACAGAACACACGAAATCAATGGTCATCGTTTTGTGGCGAAATTTTTTCGCCAACCAACATTCTGTGCCTTTTGTAATTTGTTTCTGTGGGGTTTTGGAAAGCAAGGATACCAGTGTATAAGTAAGTAAACAAGGAGTGTATTTCATTAAATAAATAAATGATATTAAATATTCGGTGGTACATGAGCTTTATTTAAGATAAAACTTGGCACAGATCATTTATTTAGCCCAAGTTCGAACCCTATTGAAATTTGTGAAAATCGGTTCGGATTTAGAAAATGGTGCACCAGAGTCAAATTTAGCCCGATTGACACGAAATTTTGCACAACATTTTTAGCAAATGGTGAACAAAAGACCCAAAATTATGTCGATTGGCACCACGTACTGAAGTTATTGAAATCAGTCCAGGTTTAGAAATAGCTCCTTTATATAATTTCGTCCGATTTTATGTGAATTGTGCACCAAAATCTTCATGTTGGTTCGATTGACACCAAATTGTGCACATCGTTCTAAAGTTAGCCTAGCCTAACGTATGTTAAGTTAAGATATTAAATTCTGCATAGAATATTGTGTTTTGTCAAAATTGGTTCAGATGCATTCGACCGACTTCATATAATTTGTGCACCATATAATCCAATTGAGAACCAGTAAGGAAAGTAGTAAAGTCGGACGGGACCGACTATATGATACCTTTCACCACTATGCGTATATTAAACAGGACTATAACATAAAATTGGATGAAAAAAATGTGATATCTATCTAAATGTGAATCTACCTAGATCTATCCATAAAGTATGTCAATCGACTTCAAACAAATATAAATAGGTCATCCGTTGGGCTATATCTGCACTTCTAGAAAACGCAACTACGTAATTCTATGCTCAATTTTGTAAGTTGTGCAAAATTTGATGTCAATCTGACTAACATGAGGAGTTTGATGCCCAATTTACTTGAAATCGGGCGAAAATATATATGGAAGCTCTATCCAAATATTGAGGGATTTCAAACAAACTTGTCACAGGTTAGGTTATATTAATTTCAGAACGTTTTGTTCCTATTGGTTCCTTAGTACGTCAATTACTTAAAATCAATCTATAATTAAAGGGAGTTATATCTAAATCTGGACCGATTTTCACGAAACTTGGCAGACATCATTCTAGGCTCAATTAAGTACGTTATGCCAAATTTCGTGCAAATCGAAAGATATATAGGGACTTTGGGGCACCATTTACTTGAAATCGGACGAAACTATATATGGGAGCTATATCTAAATATGGACCGATTTTCTCCAAACTTGGCATACATCACTCTAGACTTAATTCAGCACGTTATACCAAATTTCGTGCAAATCAAAAGATATATAGGGACTTTGGTGCACCATTTACATGAAATCGGACGAAACTATATATGGGAGCTATATCTAAATCTGGACCGATTTTCACGAAAATTGGCAGACACCATTCTAGACCTAAATGATTAGGCTGTACCAAATTTCGTGCAAATCGAAAGATATATAGGGACCGTTTACATTAAATCGGTTAAATAAATATATGGGAGCTATATCTAAATCTGAACCGATTTTTCCCAATTTCAATAGGGTTCGTCCTTGGGCCGTATAAGTGACCTATGTCAAATTTCATCCAATTCGGATCATAAATGCGACCTGTACTTTGTTTACAATTTAACATGGACAGACAGACAGACGGACGGACGGACATGAATAAATCGACTTAGAAAGTGATTCTATGCATATTCTCAAAAGGAACCATGTGTCTATCTCGTTTCCTTTTGCCTGTTACAAACATATGCACAAAGACATAATACCCTGTACCACAGTGTGGTGAAGGGTATAAAAAATATAGAACGGCTCTCTGTGTTGTAGCATAATGAATAGTTTGATTTTAATCGATTTGCATAATTTTGTCCCATTGCACAAAAACGACTCTAAATTAGCTCCGACGAAATGGAATTTGGCATACGTTACCTAGGACATGTGTGTGGATTGATGTACCCAATAAGAACCCATTGAACCAAATTTCAACGAATTCCAAAATACCGAAGTTTGGGGGGTACACTTATATGGGGGCTATGCCTAAACGTAGACCGATAAAGTTCATCTTCGAACCTGCAGATAAAAGACAACTCTATGCAAACTTTTGGCTTCTATCTCAATTCGTTTATTTGCCGATCACCTACTTTATAGGGTCGGAAATTATTTTTTCGAAAAACGAACTTAATATAACCTCCATACTATGGCGGAGGGTACACAAAGGTGCAAATGTACCCGGTTATTTATCGTAGGGTTACGTCAGATATAGACACATATCAGTCAGTCAGTGGTCCTTGAAAAATACGAGGTCTGTTAGGATGCATATCTTGATTAAAGCCAAAGTGGTAAAGGGTATACTTTGCTTTCCTTACTGGTATTCCTTATAATTACCGACTTTTCCATTTCGCCATAATCCACGAAATTATCGATGAGGAGATCTCCAAAAAAATGTACATATATTTTCAAAACATTAACATTCAAATAAGCCGCTCTTTGTAACTCCCCCAAAGGTTCAAAATGATATAATGATACCTAGAAAATGTGGGTATATTAGAGAATATTTGCACGTGTTTTCAAACGTATTGACCATATTTTGGGTCCTCATTGTGTTACACATCTTCCTACCAAAATTATCAAAAATTGGTCATCATAGTATGATTGGTATTTTAAAAAGTATGGACACTCTCTCCCATCGAAATAACTCTAATTCAGTGATGCTCACGGAGAGAGGATGACAATTTGTAAATGTATGTGTGAGACTATTACACAAAGCTAAAGAGGCCCACACACGGCAAACAAGTGCGGTCCATCGGTGTGTATGAAAAATTAATAAAAGTAAAATGTTCTCTTTTTTTGGGTCGTCATTTCGCTGTCCATCTTCAATCTTAAAAAACAAAAGTTGAGGTGATCGCTAGAGTTCAAGGGCGTGCATCCCTACTCTAATTTTGTATTTCAATGCTCAATAGAGGCCCCATACAAGGGTATTTGTTCCCACCCGATTTTTATACCCTCCACCATAGTATGGAGGGTATAATAATTTTATCATTCCGTTTGTAACTCATCGAAACATTCATAAAAGTATATATATTCTTGATCAGGGTAAAATTCTAAGACGACCTAGCCACGTCCGCCCGTCTGTCCGTCTTTTGTCTGCAGGTAGGTCAAGATCGAAGATGGCATATATCGGTCCACGTTTAGGCATAGTCCCCATACCGCCCAATTTTCGATATTTTGTGGTTCTTGAGCGCTCTTTTCAACCGAAATCGCTGAAATTTGTATATTGGATTATTTTTGGGTACCAAATGTCTATACTAAAAATTATAAATATCGGTCCACTTTTTCTGGTAGCCCCCCTTATAATGGTACCCCCAATTACGGTATTTTGTGGGGTTATAAGCGCGTTTTTAAACCGTGTTCGCTGAAATTTGGGTTCTTATTGGGAACCAAGTTTCTCCACTACATATTATTAA
This sequence comes from Musca vetustissima, assembly GCF_032173495.1. Lineage (NCBI taxonomy): Eukaryota > Metazoa > Arthropoda > Insecta > Diptera > Muscidae > Musca > Musca vetustissima. Next base: position 160,666 of record NW_026876984.1, on the reverse strand, counting down.
TATAACCCCATTTTTTCGGGTAGCCCCCATATAAACACCCTCATTTTTCTGTATTTTGGGGTTTTTGAGCGTTCTTCAACCGAATTTGCTGTAATTTGGTATTTTGTAGTCGAATATGCCCCTTTTATGGGTAGTTCCCATATAACCCCCTTCTTATATTAAAATAGTTAGCTGATTAGTTCCGTGTGTAAGGGTTGTCGCCATATAGGCGTATTCTACAATAGTATAGGGGATAGTCGTTACTCGAAATAGTCAGTTGTACTCTACAAATTATGGAATTCAAAGAAAAAATAATTAAGCTTTCTATGGAAATCGTAATCAAAAACTCGAACCTGACGATAATGAAATATATCGGCCAACATTTAGGCATCTCCCTCATATAAGTATACCTCCTGGAGGAAAGAATTGAGACACAAAACAAAAATATTGGGTTCAAAATTGGCATATGTCGGTCATTGATTAGGCATAGCCCTCATATAATTATAGCCCCAAATATTCGATAATTCCTACATTATGGAATTTAACTTTGTAATCTAAATTGCTGTAGTTTGAGGATTGTATTATCTAACATGCGTCATTAGTATCAGTCCACGCTTTGGGGTTTTCAGAAATTAATTTGTATTTGGTGTACACAATGGTTTACATAAATCGATATAGGTTCACTTTTTGGTTTGTTCTCAATATTTTCATTTCAAGTTTCTGTCAGTATACCAAACTTACCGTTTTTTCACTTGTTCAAATTATATTCCTTATAATTATTTTCATTTTTTTTATTTATTTCATTTTATTTTCAGCCTGCCAAACTGCTGTGCATAAAAAATGTCATGAAAAATTGTTGGGCAAATGTTCGGGTTCGGTATTTGATTCCGCAAGTACTATTGTAAGTTTATTAAAATTTATTTATTCGAATTCAATACCAAAAAATTTTCGCTTATTTCAGTTACTGCGTGAACGTTTCAAAATTGATATGCCACATCGTTTCAAGCCGCATACATTTATGTCACCAACATTCTGTGATCATTGTGGTTCAATAATGGGTGGATTTTTTATACAGGGTCTGAAATGTGAAGGTAAGTGCAGATATTTTTTATATATTTTAAAAAAATTTGTTGTTGTATGTGGTATACCAAATTGTGAATTAATTAAAATACACGTTGAGTGGGGAAAATCAATAGAGGTGGAGAAGAGCGCCATCTGTTGAATTTTAAATACAATTACTGTGTTGAATTACTTAGCAAATACACAAACCAAAGGTATTTTATTAACCCATTAAATACAGTGTGTTGAATATAATGCGTTTGTAGATGATACACAATGTGCAGAAAAAAGGAAATTATCCACAGCTACACATGTATAGTATTCACATATTTATGAACAATTTTTGTTCTTTTGATTTTAATAAAATATAGTTGTTGTTAATGAGATGTAATATTAAGAACAATAACAAAATATAGAACATTCGAAAAATGATGCATGTTTTCATCTTCCAATTGATATAAATATACATTCCGGTTGATTCAATAAGACTTATTTACTGAAAACCTTGCTGAAAATTGAAAATATTACAGACCAATCCGATACTTTTTCATGATGTACAATCTTTACGAAATTCATTATTGTATATAGATATAAGGTTTTCTTCTGGGCAAGGTTCCGGAAAAAATATATGCATGTTTATGAGCGACGTTTTCGTATATTATTTAAATGTCAAAAAAATCTCGTTTTTTGTTTAGGTCTCGAGAAATAAAAACTCTCATTCGATTTGATGAGGCACACAAGTTGAACCCATTCAGTCTCAAAAAATATTTTTGTCGGAATAAAAATCTAAAATTTTGTACTTCAAATCATAGGCAAACAAATTAAAAGCGTTAAAACATCATGTTAAACCCCACACAATATAAAAAAACACTGAAAGGGTTATTACATTAAACTTACATTCTACGGAGTTTTTCAGATCAAGGGTCAACAATCTATCTTTCATAAAAAGGCAACTTTTCCCAAAAAGAAGACATATACGCCATAATATACAAACTTGTTACATTTTTACACAAACATCTTGGTCCATTTGACCCGATATATAGTGACCGATAATCTCCAAAAAAGGGATTGCTGTAAAATTTCGTGATGTTAGGTTCAAAATTGTGTTCTAGACCGACCAACTAAACAGATAAACATTAAGTTTGTTCGTGCCTTAAATATTAACCTACCATTACCAAAAAATATAGGTGCCGTACTAAATGCAAAATTTTGTGACGTTTGGTCTAAAACTGCACTGCTATTACAAGTTATAATGAACAGACGGACAGACTTGGAAAACATGTCCGACGATGTTGAAAATAATAAGTAAAGCCACAGATTGTAAAGACCCGACTTCTGTTTTCTGGGAGGTCAAATATAATAGAGGTCCATACTAGTCCACATTGTGGCATAGCCTCACCACACTGTAGTACAGGGTATTATGTCTTTGTAGATATGTTTCTAACAGGCAAAACGCAACGAGATAGACACATGGTTCCTTTTGAGAATATGCATCGAATAATTTTCGGAGTCGATTTATGCATGTCCATTAGTCTGCCTATCCATGTTAAATTGTAAACAAAGTACAGGTCGCATTTATGATTCGAATTGGATGAAATTCGGCAAAGAGCATTAATTTGGCCCAGGGGTAGGGTTCGTCCTTGAAATTGGGAAAAATTGGTTCAGACTTAGATATAGTTCCCATATATAATTTCGTCCGATTTTAAGTAAACGGTGCACCAAGAATCCAAAGTTAGACCGATTGGCATAACACGTGTCACGTTTTGTTAAAATCGGTTCAGATTTTGATACATCCCCCATATATATTTTCGGGCGATTTTATGTAAATGATCCACCAAGGACCCACAATAAGACCGATACGCGCAAATAGGCACTTTATGTTTATTGGGCTCCAAATAGTCAACGAATGGCGGACCTTTGAAAAAATATTTTAGGAAAATCGCCAATTTTATACTATAAAATGAGTTAAGAAATATTTTGACCGATTGAATTTATCCTAGTTCATACGATAGCTATACACTCACAGAGAAACGTCCCAAAATTTGGAATGGATCGGATTATTAATTTTTGAGTTATCGTGCCCGCCATTCCCTAAAACGCTGTTTGGAGAAAAATGCGTTTAAGCCTTCTTGCCGTCACTTGATGCTAGCACAATAAATCGGCTATATCTTCAAGAGTTTTTGAGATTTTCCCTTGTACATAACAATAGATGTACATAACAAATTGTAAACAATTGACTCTCTGCAAATGAAAAATTTAGTATAGGTTGCACAATGATATGTTTATGATCTGATCTATATCGGTTCACATTTAGATAAAGACCACTTAATTTAGTTCAACCAATGTCATGTTAATAATCCTTCAAAATACGTTATTAAAGAAAGGTCCTTATTTTTGATGGCGGGCATGATAACTTCTCACTGGAACATCGGAATCCGAAAATTCCAACGGTGTTAGAAAGAGTACATGTCTGGATCTCGTATGAACCAGGATTATTGACTTCGCTCTAAAGTTAACAAAATGGCGGACCTTTGAAAAAATATTTTTGAAAAATCGCCGATTTTTGACCAAAATCCAAGCTAACAAATAAGGAAGATCTTCACCGATTGACTTTATACTAGTTCATACGATAGCTAAACACTCACAGAGAAACGTGTAAAAATTTGGAATCGATTGGGTTATTAGTTTTTGAGTTATCGTGCCCGCCATTCGCAAAGGAGAAAAACGCGTTTAAAGTTTGAGAAGCCCTTCAGCCGTCACTTGATGCTGACACAATAAATCGGCTATATCTTCAAGAGTTCTTGAGATTTTCACTTGGAATTTTGTAGGGACATTCTTGAATTAGTGTATATTTGAATTAAATCAAAAAAAAAATTGACCCCGAGAATGGGGGTCCCCTTAAGTCATGCAATAAAGGATTTATCCTCCGAAAACTGGAAATGGCACATTGAAGGCATATCTATTGGGAACAAATTAGCGGCACCTTTGTATGAAATCGAGCACCAGAATTGGCCAACCGGAGAGGTGTCGCGTCCCACCAGGACAACGCTAGGCCACACACATCTACAGTATCTTCTATGACAGATACATTATTAAGTTACCTTTAAAATGGCAACAAATCATATCGGACATTCCGAAGCATGTTAAATAAAGTCCTATAGTTCACATAAAAATAATAGTTTTCTTTATCCCCAACCTATTATATGGAATTATAATCAACCCTTACAAATACCATTCAGAAATCTAAGACAAATTACATGCACATCGGGCAGAATTTGCTTCCTTGTTGTATCATTTGTATGAAATCGAGCAAAATTATATTACATGTAAATCTGGACCAATTTGAGCAACTGTGGCATACACCATTTGGTATGATGTATACCACCATCCAAGACCTCGGTTGGGAAAAGTGGCTAAAGGTTTCAAAGTATAAAACATTTGGGGGCTAACAAAAACATGGCCCGATATTCCTCATTTGAAATATTATACATCCTAGGTGTAATAGTAGTGCAGTAGTGTAATTCAATATACGGATAGGGAGACATACATGGCTAAATCGATATGCATTGCCCTATTTGCCTAATGTTTCAAATATCAATATAAATTGTATATAAGAGCTAAATATACGAAACATGGGCCTATATAAAACATTTTCTGCAAAGATGTATACCACCATCCAAGACCTCGGTTGGGAAAAGTGGCTAAAGGTTTCAAAGTATAAAACATTTGGGGGCTATTACAAAACATGGCCCGATATTCCTCATTTGAAATATTATACACCCAAGGTGTAATAGTAGTGCACATGTAATTCAATATATGGATATGTATTTTTTTCTGATCAAGATTATATACGTTATAGGGTCTCCGTCGAATTTTTCGAGGTATTACAAACGCTATTAATACCATATTGTGGAGGGTATATTATAGGGATTTCATTTAAGTTTAACAACTTTTTAGAAGCTAAAATAAGGCCGATCGCACTATGTGACACACCTATATCAATTTTCCACACTCATTTCAATACATTCAAATTCACTAGAAATTTCCCGTTAAATGTTATCTGGCTTATTGATTAATTTGTGAAAATTTTAAATGGTCAATAAGTATTAAACGATATGTAGAATAAAAAATGTATTTTCATTTCGCTAAATATTCAAAATCTGATTTATTGGCATAACATAAATTTAAGATATTCTGTGAATCACAATTTTTGTACACAGTCAATGGCATATTTACGCAGTTAATATGGACATTTTCATATATGATTTGTTCGATGTATTCCTATGAACAATAATATGGAACTAAACAAAATTCCCCTACCTGACAGATAAGGCGTATGAATAATAAAACAGATGATAGTAACGTTAACGTATTTGTTTAAGGGGATTCCTTGAAATATTAGTGGTTTTTGGTATTTTCTTTCGATTTGAATTAGAACAAACAAAAAAATGTACATCACATTTGATTGATTCTTGTATAAACAATGATATAGAAAACAAAACAATAAATCGCAGAGAATTAAAATGTTGTTCTTTTCGCATTTCCTTGTGTAACGCAAAGAAATATATGTATGTATGTATTTGTGTGTAGTGGTTGCTCTCTTTTTTTTAAGAAATTAATGCACACACCATCAACAATTCACACCTGATTTCGAAATCATATTTTCATCTATGTGGGAACTGAGTATGTATGTGAGGGATTGGTTGGCTGGCACAATGACAACGTTGATGACACACAATAGACTACTTAGTGGATTGTTGAATGTGTCCACATTATTATTTTTGTTTGTCGTAACACATCTGCACACATACACCCAGATGACAATTTGCTAGAAATCTTCCATCAGTAAATCCAACATTTGAATGCAATATTTCAAATTCTAAGGAAGTTCAATGACATTTTCTCTTAATAAATAATTTCTATATAATTTTTTTTTCTTTATTTTTCGATGCCATGGTAGCATTTTGATTTGTCTATATATTAACACATTTTTTAGAGTTTAATCCATTGCCAAATAATTCAAATGTTAAATATCTCATTATGATATTTTGAGATGCTCTGGGTCATGTTGAGAATTTCCCGCACATTTCTTCTTTGAATGCAATATTATATACATATGAATAAATATATATTATTTATATTGTATATTAATTTGACGTTTCTTTATTTAGACTCGTATTAAAAATAAATTTCATAAAACGATGTAGAACAAATGTCTGATTATTTAAATGATTCTGTCAAGCGGAGGTGTTACAAAAAAAACCCGAAGTGGACAAAGAATAAATGATTTCAAGGACAATCGATAGGCTATGTCATTATACGAATTATCACACAAATGTCCATTGTCCTTTTCTATAGGAAAAATTAATTACAATTGAATTTGGTTCAAAGTATAACTGATTAATGGCAGATTTATATATTTTGAATAATCATCACGAAATAAAGATCCCATTAAATTTTCAATATTAGATCCCCTCATGTTTCTATAATAAGTGTCTATAATTTGTTATTTTTGGCGTTTTCAAAAGCTAACAAAACACCTTGCAAAAAATATCGTTATTGGTTAATGTTTTAATAAGTCCACATAGACATGAGCATATCCCGAATTTCCCGAATTTTGGATGGTAATTGTGTTTCCGATAGGAAATTTCTCCACCAAAAAGTAGAGTGTATATTGAATTTGTCAAAAAATATATATTAATATTTTACCTCATTTTCAATAAATATTCTGAAGGACAATTGAAATAGAATCGAACGATATTAAATATGTGATCTACATAGATAATATTCTTTCCTTTATTCATTGGGAACAAATGGCATTTACAAGAAAATTCCATTCTATCCTATTATTACTATGTTTTGTTAATTTTTATACCCTCCACCATAGTATGGAGGGTATATATTAATTTTTGTCATTCCGTTTGTAACTCATCGAAATATTCATTTCCGACCCTATAAAGTAAAATTCTAAGACGATCTAGCCATGTCCGTCTGTCCGTCCGTCTGTTGTAATCACGCTGAAGGATTTGAGATAGGGTGCTGGAATTTTGCATAGGGTTGTCTTTGTCTGCAGGCAGGTCAAGTTCGAAGATTGGATATATCGGTCCACGTTTAGGCATAGCTCCCATATAACAGTACCCCCCAATTTCCGGTATTTTGGGGTTCTTTGGCGCGTTTTTCAACCGAATACGCTGAAATTTGGTACATTGGGTTCTTATTGGGTACTAAATATATCCACAAATAATTAAAAATATAGGTCCACTTTTTCTGGTAGCCCCCATATAACGGTACTTCAAAATTTTCAGTATTTTGGGGGTTTTTATCCTATTTTTCCACCGAATTGGCTGTAATTTAGTATTTCGAGTTCTTAATAGGTACCAAATCTCTCCACATAAAATTATAAATATACGTCAACGTTCGGATAACCCCCCTATAAGGGTACCCCCCAATTTTCGGTATTTTGGGGTTCTTGAGCGAGTTTTTTCAACCAAATTCTTTGTAATTTGGTTTTTTGTAGTCGTATATGGTAACAAACCTCCCTCCTCAACCATAGTCCTCACATATCACTTTCTGAGTCGCGTTATGCATGTCCGTCTGTCCATGTATTTTTGTTAATAAAGTACAGGTCGCATTTGTAATCCGATTTGGATGAAAATTGGCACAGTTCACCTATTTGGCCCAAGGACGAACCCTATTGAAATTGGGAAAAATCGGTTCAGATTTAGATATAGCTTCCATATATATTTTCGTCCGATTTTAGGTAAATAGTGCACCAAAGTCCCTATATATCATTCGATTTGCACGAAATTTGGCATAACGTACTGAATTAAGTCTAGAAGGTGTGTGTAAAATTTCGTGAAAATCGGTTCATATTTAGATATAGCTCCAGGGATGGTTCGTGTGACGAATTTTTAGGTTTTCGACTGTCAAAAGGGTGTAAACGTCGAAAACGTCATATACCTGTAATAAATGTAGTTAACGTCATTTATTCCAATATTATTGCAATATACTGTTATTTTCAAGAATATATATTATTTTTACATATATCTGACTAGAACTACACTAGAACTGTTAAAAAATTCTAAACTTTTTGGAGAAGAAAATTTTGAAATTTGATATGGATTTGAGTAAAGCATACTTAATTTCCAAATTCATTAATGGAAATAGCTATTTTATCAAAAACCTAATGGTTTTTGGTGGGTTTCCGACGTTTCTGACGTATGTATTATACGTCGGAAATGTATGTCATTTACGTCACTATTTCTGACGGACCATCTCTGTATAGCTCCCATATATATTTTCGTCCGATTTTAGGTAAATAGTGCACCAAAGTCCCTATATATCCTTCGATTGGCACGAAATTTGGCATAGCGCACTTAAATAAGATTGGAACGATGTGTGTTAAATTTCGTGAAAATCGGTTCAGATTTAGATATAGCTCCCATATATAGTTTCGCCCGATTTAAGGTAAATAGTGTACCAAAGTCCTTATATATCCATCGATTTGCACGAAATTTGGCATAGTGCACTTAATTAAGTCTAGAACGATGTGTGTTAAATTTCGTGAAAATCGGTTCAGATTTAGATATAGCTCCCATATATAGTTTCGTCCGATTTAAGGTAAATGGTGTACCAAAGTCCCTATATATCTTTCGATTTCAACGAAATTTGGTATAGCCTACTGAATTAGGTCTAGAATGATGTGTGCTATGTTTCCTGAAAATCGGTTCAGATTTAGATATAGCTCCCATATAGTTTCACCCGATTTTAGATAAATGGTGCACCAAAGTCCCTTTCATGATTTGCACGAATTGGTGTAGCATATTGAATTAGGTCTAGAATGATGTGCGATTAGTTTTGTGAAAATCGGTCTAGATTTACAAATAACTCTCATATTTCATTTCGCACGATTTTAGGTAAATGGTGTACCAAAGTACCTATATATCTTTCGATTTGCACGAAATTTAGTATAACGTATGGAATTGAGCCTGGAATTATGTCTGCCAAGTTTTGAGAAAATCGGTCCAGATTTAGATATAGCTCCCACATATAGTTTCGTCCGATTTCATGTAAATGGTGCACCAAAGTCCCTATATATCTGTCGATTTGCTACTGAACTGAGCCTAGAGTGATGTCTGGCAAATTTCGTGAAAATCAGTTGAGATTTAGTACAAAATTGAGCATTGAATAACGTAGTTGCGTTTTCTAGAAGTACAGACATAGCCCAACGGATGACCTATTGATATTTCAAACAAATATCGATTTACATACTTTTGTCACATTGTAACAAACGAATGATGTGTTTATGTATAGATCTAGGTCGATTCACATTTAGATAAATATCACATATTTTATTTGTTCCAATTTCATGTTAATAGTGCTGTTTAATATGCCCATAGTGGTGAAGGGTATCATATAGTCGGCCCCGTCCGACTTTACTACTTTCCTTACTGGTTTTTTCTTATTTCTAGAGTAATAGTTCTGCGCCACGTATTTCTACGACGGCCAGATATTCTTGAGCAATGAGGATTCCAATCTAGTGCGTCTTTGGCTATGATTGCAGGTCTTTTTCTGAGTGTGTGGCCTATCCATTTTCTTTTTGTAATTTGGTGTTCAATAGGTACTTCGTTCATTTTATTCCACAGTTCCATATTTGATATTTTTTCTACCAAAATATACGGCAAATAATAGGCAGACATTTGTTTATGAAGAGTAAGAGTACCTGAACCATTGATTTTGATAGCATATAAGTTTCACTTCACATAGATAATATTAGGTTGGAGAAAAATAAATCCATTATGAATTGTGGATAAAATCGGAGAAATGATCAAAATTGACCGGCATGTTAGCAGTCGTAACATTGCCCATTGGAGCTAAAAATCGACCATAAAACAGTTTTGAAACATTTACACAAAGCTGGATTCAGAAAGAAACTCTATGTTTGGTTACCACACAAATTAACAGAAAAAAATAGGATGGATCGAATCTCCATCTACGAAGCCTTGGCCAAACTGAATGAGATAAACTCATTTCTTAAACGGATGGAGATGAGAAATGGATCACATACGAAAACCCTGTGCGAAAACGATCGTGGTCAAAAAACGGTGAAGAACCTAAAACGGAGGCCAAACCAGGACTAACGGCCAGGAAGGTTCTACTATACATTTGATGGGACTGGAAGGGGATTATTTAGTTTGAGTTGCTTCCATATGGCCAAACGCTAAATTCTGATCTCTATTGTCAACAACTGGACCGCTTGAACAGGAGAGGTGTCGAGTCCCACCAGGACAACGCTAGGCCAAACACATCTACAGTGACTCGCCAGAACCTTCGGGAGTTTAGTTGGGAAGTTTTATTGCATCCGCCATACGATTTCATCTTTTTCTTGCATTACAAAATTCCTTTAATGATAAAAAAATTGGTATCTAGGGAGGGTTGTGAAAATCGACTACTAGATTTTTTTTGCAAATAGAGAGCAGGACTTCCATGAGAGAAACATTATGAAGTTACCTTTAAAATGGCAACAAATTATACAACAAAACGGTGAATACTTATCCCAAATCAGCATGTTAAATAAAGCTCATATAAAAATAATGGATTTCTTTATCCCCAACCTAATATATGCAATTATAATCAACCCTTACAAATACCATTCAGAAATCTAGGAATTACATGCACATCGGGCAGAATTTGCTTCCTTGGTGTATCATTTGTAAGAAATCGAGTAAAATTATATTATATGTAAATCTGAACAAATTTGAGCAACCGTGGCATACACCATTTGGTATGCTGCAGCACAGTGTGCTACCCAAATTTTATCCCGTTTTGAAAACCGTTTATTATTTGGGTCACAAATTGCATAGCCTCAGACGAAAATATGGTGCGGACGAAAATATATGTGGAAGCTATATTTAAATCCGAACCGATTTTCACGAAACCTAGTAGACTTAATTCAGTACTTTATGCCAAATTTCGTGCAAATCGAAAGAAATTTAGGTACTTTGGTGCACCATTTATATAAAATCGGACGAAAATATATATGGGAGCTATATCTAAATATGAACCGATTTTCCCGAAACTTAACCAGGAAATCAGCTGTGTTTACAATTAGACATGGACAGATGGACGGACGGACAGGCATAAATCGACTCAGAAAGTGATTATATTCATATTCTCAAAAAGAATCATGTGTCTAACCTATACCCAAAGGCATAATACCCTGTACCACAGTGTGGTGAAGGGTATAATAAGACTCTTTGTCAATATTACAAAAACAACTGCCACACACATGGCGTCCACCACTTATAATATAAAATATGTTATAAAACTGTATGAATTATACATTTATGAATATTGCTTCATAAATTTATTATTTGTACAGTCTCTTTATTCTTGTCTTTATGCCAATTTGGCAAAGTTGTTGTTCTTGTCGTGTTTCTTTTTTTTTTTAATAAATATTGTTTATATTATTGATATTTACCTTTAATATATTTATGCATTAAAAATGCTCGTACACGGAAAATATATTTTCCGTATTTTTTTAATGAATCACTTTGTCGTAAAATAAAAATTGCATATAATATAGTTGCGAGAAGAAACAAAAAATACATATTTTCTAATTCTAAAAAAAAGAAAAAACAACAACAGCAACATCAACATCAATGCGTAAACACACACAAAATGAATGTTTTATTATTTCTCATTAATTATTTTCATTTAATTCGCATTCATTATTTTGTTCTTTAAAAAAAAAATCACACACACACAATTTATATATTTCAAGGAATGAATGGTCATTTTTTTCTTAGGTGTTTTTCGATTATTGGAATTGTGAAATCTATTTTTTGCCACTATCTTAATGAGATTTTTGGCATCTGCTAGACACCTTTTCGAATTTAATATTTATATGTGTCATTATATCGACTGATTGAAATGACAAATCATTGGGCATATTTTCATACCCTACACAACTATGTTGTCAGGGTATTATAGCTTTGTGCAGCCCCAAAAGTTTGTAACGCCGCGAAACACTGGTCCTAGACCCACCTTTAAGTATACCGATCGTCATATCTCGACTAGCTGAGTCTATCTAGACATGTGTGTCCGCCCGTCTGTCCATTATAATTTGAAGACACGATACAGGTCACAGTTATCAATCTTCAAGAAATTTTGCATGTAGAATGGGTTCTGGCCAATGAAGACCCCTATTGTTTTTGGAAAAGATCGGTTAATATTTAGGGGATTCAATGGACCAAAAACTTTATTTTTGTCTGTTTTTCTGGTCGCTCCAGAGGCCGCAATTATGGGCCAAACACCGCGAATTTTTGCATGGAGAAGAGGAATGGCCAAAGAATAAGCATGCCTGTTTTGATAAAGATCAGTCCATATTTAGCGGGTCAAATGGACCCAAGTTTTTGTGTAAAAAATTACAAAATTTGTAAAAATACTACAAAATTTAGTATATCCAAGATGATTGATACCAATTATATTGTCGTAGGTACTCGGATGCGAGAGTTACACTTAAATATTTACAGCCTATTACCACGTATATACCAGTTATGGTCAAGGACAGTGCCTAAAATGTTAATGGACATAAGTGGACCGAAAACTTTTCGAGTCGAAAGCCGAAGTTGATAGTATATCCAAGATGAGTGGTTGACCTTTAAATTGATACCAATTATATTGTCGTAGGTACTCGGATGCGGGAGTTACACTTAAATATTTACAGGTGCTTACGTATTCATATATTATTTAGTAACCTATTACCACGCTGGAGGGCGGAAATATAGCGCTGATCGCTGTGAAATGTTCCATGAGGTTCCAGTTGTGGTCAAGGACAGTGCCTAAAATGTTAGGTGATGATCTGATAATATATTTCGGATGAAGTGGACCGAAAACTTTTCGAGTCGAAAGCCGAACATCACAACACAACCCACGGTGAAGGGAATCTGGACAAGTAATTAGAGGTGCTGTACTGATTATTAGTAACATTTGATTACTTCTAGCCAGTCAAAAGTGTGCAAATATCGCGGAATATTGCTTAATCTCAGAATATAGAACCACAGTAAGTTAGATTTTCATGGAAGTTGTGTAGGGTATCGTATCGTCGGCCGCGTCCGGCTATACTGCTCCGCTCACTGGTTATAACCTATGCCATAAAATGCGAGGTATGTTCATATTGTTCTACATTTTTGAAACTACGGAAACAAATATTTGTTGTAAATTTTAATGGATTTGAAAGTCTTGCCCGATTTTCTGTATTTTTTAAGGAAATTGTACCTTTTTCTTCAAGTAAATACCGACAATTTTGCCTATAACTGTTATCAGCCTAATTATTATGAATTATCTTATGGTGCAATTGGTATTAAGTGGAAGGAATGAGCTGGCATTTTGAAGTTTGATGTAGGGATCGCTGGTGGTGTGTGTTAATGGTAAGGGGGACGTTTGGAACATTCGTGCCATAAATTTTTGGAAAAATAGTTATTTGCCATTAGACGTGGATTGTGAAGTTTGAACTTTCATGTATTCTTGTGAACAAAGTATAGGTGCGATTTGGATGAAATTTGACATAGGTTATTATTTGACCCAAGGACGAACCCTGTTGGAATATACTTTCGTCCGATCTTATGGAGCACCATACTCCCAATGTTTGTCCGATTGAGACAAAATTTTGCACAGCGTATTGAATTGAGTGTGTGTTATGTTTTGTTGAAATCGGTTCCGATTTAGATCGAGGAACTTCGGATAATATGGACTACCATTTTCAGTTTTTTTCACAACATAGTAGATTTGTTGTATAAATATATTACAGGTCAAACATTATATATTGGCCTATAAAAATGTTATTGCATTATATTAAAAGAAACTCAAAACTGCGAATAGAAACAACTTGGCGGGCAATGTGGACCAGTATGTGCGGCTAATGTGGATCAGTTAGTTAAAAGGCGGGTTGTGGATATGTTGTGATAAATTTCAATTTATTCCAATATTGGGTAATAATTAATGCAAAAATATATGGGTTCATGCTTTGGAATAGCCCCCATTTAAGAGTAACGCCTCATTTGCAGTATTTTGAAGGTTCTAGCTTCATTATCCAACCGAAGCAGCTATAATTTTCAGAGGACAGAATACATCCTCGCAGACATATTTATACCCTTCACCACACTGCGGTACAGGACATTATGTCTTTGTGCATATGTTTGTAACAGGCAAAAGGAAACGAGATAGACCCAAGGTTCCTTCTGAGAATATGCATAGAATCACTTTCTGAGTCGATGTGCGTCCGACCGTTTATCAACGTCAAATTGTAAACAAAGTACAAGTCGTATTTATTAACCGAATTGGATGAAATTTAGCACAGCTCACTTATTAGACCCAAGGACGAACCCTATTGAAATTGATTCAGATTTAGATGTAGCTCCCATATATAGTTCCGCCCGATTTTTAGTAAATGGTGCAACAAACTCCCAATATATTCTCGATTGGGACAACATTTTGTACAGAGTACTGAATTAGGTCCGGATTGATGTCTGCAAAGTTTGGTTAAAATCGGTTCAGATTTAGATATAGCTCCGATATATAGTTTCGTCCGATTTTATCTGAATGGTGCACCAAACTCTCAAGATTTTGTTAAAATCGGTTTAGATTTAGACATAGCTCCCATATATAGTTTCGTCCGATTTTTTGGGGGCAAATTTTGCACAGAGTACTGAATTAGGTTCAGACTGATGTCTGCGAAGTTTTGTTAAAATCGGTTCAGATTTAGATATAGCTCCCATATATAGTTTTGTCTGATTTTTTGTGAATGATGCACCAAACTCCCAATATTTGTCCAATTGAGGCAAAAATGTGCACAGTGTACTGAATTAGGTCCGGATTGATGTCTGCGAAGTTTTGTTAAAATCGGTGCAGATTTAGACATAGCTCCGACATATAGTTTCGTCCGATTTTATGTGAATGGTGCACCAAACTCACAAGATTTTGTTAAAACTGGTATAGATTTAAACTTTTTGTGAATGATACACCGAACTTCCAATATTTGTCCGATTGGGACAATGTTTTGCACAGAATACTGAATTAGAATCAGACTGATGTCTGGGAAGTTTTGTTACAGATACAGCTCGCATATGGGCACTTCCGCAGTCACTTACACGACTTTCAGAGGCAAAATCAGATTTTAAATCTTAAATAAATAGAAAACAATTAAATTTTTTACAATCCTCCCTTAATATTTTTTTGTAGAACTTTAGGAGTACTATCAGTGGTAAAAAAAATTGAGAGCCTCTAGTTTTTAACTTTTGAGATAAAAGCCACAAAAGAGCGGTCACTCACGCGACTTCAAATACACACGACTTTAGACATCACTACTAATAATGGGAAAACTCTGCGAATTGTGTGAATATTTTAAACTTTTAATATTCTTTACATGAATAAGAGATACCAAGCATTGTTACTGCACTTTCAAAATTTCAAAATATGGCATATCCTTTATTTGCGAAGGATTTTTCTCGGTCACTCACGCGACGTAACTCACGCGACATTGTTGATTTTGCACTTTTTATTTCTGAAGTGTCTGCATTTTTAGTCATTAAATTAGTATTTATGCTAAGAACAAATAGAAAAAATGACAAATGTGGTCTTTCTTTGTATTTTTTGCCTTTACTTTACGTATTTATACACAATTAAAGAAACAAATTATTGAACTTTGGTTTACCATTTTGCGGAAGTGCCCATATATAGTCAGATTTTGATGTAGGGCTTATATATTTTCGTTCGATTTTATGTAAATGGTGCAACGAAGGGCGTATGTTTGTTTGATATACACGAAATTTGGCAGAGGGTATTAAATTGAATATAGAATGATAACAAACCAGTGAGCGGAGCAGTATAGTCGGACGGGGCCGACCATATGATACCCTACACAACTTCCACGAAAATGTAATTTTCTATGGTTCGATATTCTAAGCTTGGGCAATATTTCGCGATAATTGCACCCCCCTTGACCGACTAGACGTTTACTCTAATTACTTGTCCAGATCCCCTTCACCGTGGGTTGTGTTGTGATGTTCGGCTTTCAATAGTGGCCTATAAATTGACACATACAAAAAAACACAAAAAATTAATATTATTATATAATCATCACCGAAAATTATAGGTGTTGTCCATGACCATACCTGGATCCTCATGGGATTTCAAAGCGATCAGCGCTATATTTCCGCCCTCTAGTGTGGTAATGGGTTACTAAATAATATATGAATACGTAAGGTCCTGTAAATAATTAAGTGTAACTCCCTCATCCGAGTACACACGACAATGCAATTGGTATCAATTTAAAGGTAAACCACTCCTCTTGGATATACTATCAAATTTCGGGTCTATGTCCTTCAGGGGTAAATATATACGCCATAGAATAAAAATTTTGTAATTTTTCACACCCGCTAAATATTGACTGATCTTTATGAAAACTTGTACATTTATTCTTTGGCCCGATCCCCTTCTCCATGTAAAAATTCGCGATGTTTGGGTCATAATTGCGGCCTCTGGAGCGACCAGAAAAACCGATAAAAATTAAGTATTTGGTCCATTTCCTCCCCTAAATATTAATCGATCTTTTCCAAAAACAATAGGGGTCTTCATTGGCCAGAACCCATCATGCATGCAAAATTTCGTGAATATTGGTCCATAACTGTGGCCTGTATCGTGTTTACAAATTATAATGGACAGACGGACGGAAGGACGGACACACATGTCTAGATCGACTCAGCTAGGAGGGTCTAGGACCAATATTTCGCGGCGTTACAAACTTTTGGGGCTGCACAAAGCTAAATACCCTGACAACATAGTTGTGTAGGGTATAAAAATAAATGGTGTATGCAACGGTTGTTTAAGTAGATCCATGTGTTTATATTTAGCTCCCATACATAATTTTACATGATTTCATACAAATGGTACACCAAAGAATCCAAGTTTGCCCGTTTGACATGCAATGTTTCATTGATTTCAGAATGGTATATGTATGGGGTTTTTTCAATTGATTCAAACATCTATCTTGAAAGCCCGTTTAATTTCGACCAATTCCATCTCAATGGTCGCCCAAAGATTCTATCCCTGTTCTACCTACAGGATATTGTAGATATAAACATCTCTTGTATGTACACAAAGTGGTGAAGGGTATCATACAGTCGGCCCCGACAGACTTTTAAACTTTCTTTACTGGTTCTTCATTAAAGAAATTTTACAATGCAAGAAAAATATGGTAATCGCTTGGTGCCAAGTCCGGAGCAGGGTTATCGTACGTGATTCATTTCTCATCTTTAGACACCATCCGTTTAAGAAATGGGTCTATCTCATTCCGTTTGACCAAGGCTTCACAGATGGAAATTTGAAGTAACTTCCACCGGGCTGCTCCTTTTAGTTTTTTTTTTTTTTTATTCAATCGAAAAATATTTATCACTGAGTTTTAATTCCCATGTAGTTTATTTTAATCTATTTTTGTCTATTTTTTGTAGTTGCTTTCGTAAATCTATTGGCTAATTATAAACATACATCTGTCCACATTTTAACCCCTAGTTGAAATTATGATCGATATGTTTTGGGCTTGTTCGTATATTAGCAAAACTATTTTTATGCAGGGTTTTTTTCATTTCTTCTTCTGTTTGATGTACGGCAATAATAAAAATAACATTTTTGAAACAACAAATATTAAATGAAATCAACAATTGCAACAACAAAAACAGTTTGGGCAAAACAAAATATTTTTAAGACCACTTAAATTGACGTAAATTGTCCCCAATAACAACAACAGCAAAAACTGCAATAGATAAGTCTACAACAAAATCAAGAAAACAGACAACGCCGCCACCAACATCAAATGTTATTGTTTCAAAATGAGAAAAATTAACATAAAATGCAAACAAATTTTGTCGACAATTAAGAAATGCGAAAATGAACTTGCAATACTAGATGTAATGCTCTGTGACGAGGGAGGGATAGGGTGGACGGGTATTAACCCTTGATGCACAGCAATATAAATGGACATAGTTTATTGTAAAATGTCTAAAATTACTTAGCTCTCAATCAAGCCATTAAGTTCATTATAACATCTTACAAGTTCAGGAGACTCTGTGTCTTCTTCTCCTTCCGATTTAACAGTTGTCTTCAGGGGTTAATGTCTTCTGATATCAAATAGTATAATAAATTTCTAGCCAAAACATGTCCGCATCTATTATGCCGATTTGAATAGAATATATAAAAAATATATATTCGAAATATAGCTGAAAAATTACACATCAACTATAAAAATAAACAAATCAATTGTCATGCAAATAAATTGTGCCAAAAGCAGCAGAACTACATCTGTAGATTGAAATACACATACAAACATACCACATGTACGTACAGAAGGCACCACCCTAGTAGCAAAGCATATAACAAAATGTCTAAGAATATTACAAAAACAAATCATGTATCAATAGCATATATAGATGTGTATTGATTAAATTTATTAGTCTCTTCAAATGTACATCTTTCTAATTTCTGTGCCAGAGATTAACCTATACGCGGGCGTGAAATAATCTCAAGAAATTACATTTATTATAGTCAATAAAAATGTTCACGGTTAATAACAATTATTTGTGGGTGGTAGGTCTGGGTCCCTAAATTTTTTAACCGGTTAATCAGATAATAAACAGAAAAGATTTTTGTACCGATTTTAATCAAACCAAAAAAGTTCGAAGTTGTAACATAATCTACAATTTATACAAACTTTATACTTTAGATAAAATGTTTTATGAACAAGAATTGGCTAAAGTGGAATAGGACAATGAAATCATCGGAATATCGACTTCTCTTTTTGTGGGGACCCTATCTGAAAAATTATGGGTGACACTTTGATAGAATATTGGTCTGTTCCCGTACTGCAATAAAAAGTAGTAAATTCCAGCAGTACGGGAACAAACCATATGTTGTTGTAATTTTTTTCAACCTAATTGGCTAAGATTTAATATTTTTCTTCCTCATTTCAAATACATTTGTAACCGAATGGGATAACTATTATCGACATCGTTCTATTTTTTAGGATAGTCCTCATATAGTTACTCCCACTATTCAACATTTTGGGCAAGTTTTTAACCGAACTGGATCTAATTTGGCTTTCTTCCAACCTGACTTTCTCCCCATCAAACAACGAGAAATCAAATTGATTATTTTGTTATAAAAGGCATTGTTGTAAAGGCACTCATCCAGTGTTTTAGAAGTTCGGTCGATCCGAGGAGCTAATATCGATTCGGATCACTACCTTGTAGCAGCCAAGGTACGCAATCGTATTAATGTAGCAATAAAGGTGAGATCTAACACAACACGGAAAAGTTGCAAACACAACAGATAGCAGAAGCCTAATCCGCTCAACTTACCCACCTGTTTGACGAAAACACCACTTGCCCCGACAATAATATAGAAGCACAATGGCAAATAAT
This sequence comes from Musca vetustissima, assembly GCF_032173495.1. Taxonomy (NCBI): domain Eukaryota; kingdom Metazoa; phylum Arthropoda; class Insecta; order Diptera; family Muscidae; genus Musca; species Musca vetustissima. The sequence continues at coordinate 141,155 of NW_026876984.1, read as the reverse complement.
TGTCCACTCCCTACAAACGGCATCAAAAGCGACACTTGGGTACCAAAGACCAACATCAATAAACCAATGGTACGATTAGGTGTGTCGTAATGCTACTGATCTGAAAAACGCAGCAGACAATAGCAACAGGTAATGCGAGAGAGAATTATCGGGATAAAAGGAGAGAGGAGAAACGTATTTTCAGAAAAAGGAAGAAACAACAAAACAAACGTCAGCGGGAGCAAATCTAGATGTACAGGAGTCAGAACGAAGTTCTGAAAATTTTTTTGCTTGTTTGCAAAACACCAAACCGAAAGCTTTGGTGCAGGCAAATCCTCCCATAGAGATGAAGATGGAAACCTGGTGACAGATACAGGAGCTTTTCAAAGGAAGCCCTTTGAAAAGCTTCTGGTATCAAATAGTGTCGGTGAAGAAGATACGCCAGAACAAATAAGAGGTGACGGTATAGAGTGTATACCACATAGCCAAGATGAGATGATGAGATGAGTAGCAATTATTCAACTGAAGAAAAATAAAGCAGCAGGTGCATATGGATTACCAGCCGAACAATTCATGACCGGTGGTCAAATGCTGATCAGGTGCATGCACCAGCTGATTAGTACAATTTGGCTAAAGGAATGCATGCCCAATTTTTGGAACGTCAGCATATGTGTCCCGTGCACAAAGAAGGAGACAAGACGATATGTGCCTACTTTAGAGGAATAAGTCTCCTTCTCATCGCATATAAAGTGCTATCCAGCATACATTGTGGACGATTGAAGCCAATGGTCAATGACATTATTGGACCATACCAATACGGCTTCAGGTCTGGCAAATCCACCATTGACAAGTTTTTACTCAGCGCCAAATCCTGGATAAGACCCACGAAAAACACATTGACACGTTCCATCTATTCGTCGACTATAAAGCCGCATTCGACAGCCCTATCCATTCAGAGGTGTTTAAAGCCATGTATGCGTTCGGCATTCCTGCAAAATTAATACGGCTATGCAGGATAAATTTAAGTGGCACAATGCCCAGCGTTCAAGTCGGAAATGACCTCTGGGAGCCTTTTAACACCGAACGAGTATTCAGAAAATGTGAAAAGGTCATACGAATGGCTAAGGCGAACAGAAATGACACTCTGTACACCAAACAGCACATGTTACTCGCCTACGCCGATGACATCGACATAATGGGTCGAACACTGAGGGCGGTAACAGCCACCTTTGAGCAAATTGAGAAGGAGTCTGCCAAAGTGGGCGAGAAGACCAATCTGTACCAATCAACGCGCAAGACGTCCATTAGACTCGGATCAACTGTGGAACTTGAAAACTACAGCTACGAGGTAGCCAATGATTTTATATACCTCGGTACCGCCATAAATAAAACTAATGACATCTGTTTTGAAATTCGGAGAAGGATAGTGTTGGCCAACATGTACTATGGTCTAATTAAGCAATTTAGAAGCAAGAGAGAAAAATTCTTCGAAAGATATATGGGCCGATCTGCGTCGACGGTGAATATCGGCGTCGAATTAACCACAATCTATACACGGACATCGACATAGTCAGACGTATCGAGTTGCAGCGACTACTGTCGAATGGATGAGGTATCGAGAGAAGATATGATATAGTATTGATCTGCAACCGCACTAGGAACAAATCCCACTTGGCCACCGATATATTAATATTTAAAACTCTGCGTCTCCCTCCTTTGGGGTGACATTATCTCAAATATGTATATGAGGTGGCGGTGGTCTGTGTGGTTTTGTTGCACAATATAAGGTGAAGAAGAAAACTTGCATCATACCTCTCTCATAGAAGTCCGTCTCTCTCTATTTGCAGAACACTCTAGTATTCTATTTCACAATCCTCCCTAAACACCAATTTTTTATCATTAAAGAATTTTTTCAATGAAAGAAAAATATGATAATCGCTTGGTGCTAAGTCCGGACTGTATGTCGGATGCATTAAAACTTCTCAATCAAGCTCCCGAATTTTCTGGCGAGTAACTGTAGATGTGTGTGTCCTGGCCTAGCTGTGCGAGGTGCTTTTTTAACATCAAAAATTCCTGTACGGAATCTACGAAACCAAAATTGCACATAATTGGCTGTTACAGCATCGGAATCATAAACACCATTCTCAGTTTTAGCCGTTTGGCTTGCATTTTCGCATTTTTCAAAGAATAACTGTAAAATGTACCGAATTTTCTTTTTGTTCACATCCATTTTTAACACTCTGTAACTCACAACTGAATACACCAAAGAAAAAACAGAAAATATTTTTTTATACCCTCCACCATAGTATAATATAAGTATATATATTCAAGTATATATATTCATGATCAGCGTAAAATTCTATGGCGATCTAAGCATGTCCGTCTGTCTGTTGTAATCACTCTAGCGTCTAAAGGGAACCCCCAATTTTAAGTATTTTGGGGTTTCCACTAAAAATAATAAATATTGGTCCACTTTTTCTGGTAGCCCCTATATTAGTTAGTTTTTGGGGGGTTTTATCCAATTTTTTCGCCCGAATTAGCTGTAATTTAGTACTTTGAGTTCTTATTGCGTAGCAAATCTCTCCACAAAAATGTATAAATATAGGTCAATTTTTCGGGTAACCCCCATATAAGGGTACCCCCCACAATTTTCGGTATTATGGGGTTCTTGAGCGCGATTTTCAACTGAATTTGCTGAAACTTGCTACATTGGGTTCTTATTGGGTACTAAATGACTCCACACAAAATTATAAATATAGGTTAACTTTTTTCTGGTAGCCCCCATATAACGGTACCTCCAAATTTGCAGGGTTTTGGGGGTTTTGATCGTATTTTTACGCCGAATTAGCTGTAATTTGGTAATTTGAGTTCTTAATATGTACCAAATCTCTCCACAAAAACATGAATAAAGGTCAATTTTTTCGCATAGCCCCCATATAAAGGTAACCCCAATTTTCGGTATTTTGGGGTTCTTGACCGCGTTTTCATTTCGAATTTGCTGCAATTTGGAATTTTGGAATTCGTATGTGGTAACAAATCTCCCTACCAAAATTTATTAATATTCGCCAACTTTTTGTGGACGAAATCTAAATTTTCTGAAACGGATTTGGTCTAAAGAAACATGGGGCTAGAACCAATATTTAGATGAGACACATTTTCACCGTGTTAAAGTTTATACGCCCTCATTAGCCATAAGGCTGAGGGTATAATTATCCATTAAAATTTTCTGAAATTTGTATTATGGTTTACATAATCCGTTTTTAGAGCTGTTGGCATAGGCCCACTTTTTGGTGTGTTCCCTATATTTTCATTTCTAGTACCTGTCAGTTCATTTATGGTGGAGGGTATCCAAAGTTCGGCCCAGCCGAACTTAAGGTTTTCTCACTTTTTTATCTAGGAGCTTTGATGCATCATTTAGTTAGAATCGGACGAAAACATGTATGGGAGCTTTATCTCAATCCGAACCGATTTTCACGAAAGCTAACACACATCATTCTAGACTTAATTCAGTACGCCAAATTTCGTGCATATCCACGTGTATGTATGTATATTTATTCGTCATTCTGCTTTACATTTAAAAACTTATAAATGAGACGATACATTTGCCATGTTATAGCTTATTGCACTTGATTGCTTTAATGATGCGAAAAACTTAATTAATTGACTTGTACCACCATCGCAATCATATATTTCCGTAAGCATTAGACATGAATAAGTATTTTCATCTTAAAAAAATATGTAAACATTTGAGAGATAGGTGCAAGTATTTCTAAAACAATCGTATATTCTAATTTGTATCGAAACTGCTTTCATAGACCAAATTGCCTGAAACAGGCTTGGTTCAAAAAACTTGGAACATAAACTAGATATTTTGGATTAGACAGTGAAAATATCCTTGTTAATTTGAAGGCTCTAGGTATTTAATGGATAAAGTCTGATTTACCTACGTAATCCTTTTCGAATTGAATTCAACTCGCACACAGTCGAATTAGAATCGCCCGAATTTAATAATAGTAAAAGCCCGTTCACAATCTTCTTTTTCCTTGAGGAATTCACATTTGATGATGATCGTCAATATGCCAATATATACAATATAAGGTGGCAGACTATTATATAGGATGCGTTGATGCATAAAGGTTCTTGACCTAACAAATTCGTCTAACATTTTGTGATAAGCTCCCTCTTGTATTTTTTATTGTTCTTTAGAAAAGAAAATACGTAAATTAATATTCTCCGATAATATAGGTCAGCTGTCATAGATCTACTGTGTTGTCTATGGATCTGTGACTGACGATTCAGCTTGATATAAATAAGACCAATTTGAGTTTCATTAATCAGTTCTTAGACTTTTGTTGATAAATCGAATCCAATTAAAGCAACAATGAAGATTGTAATTATTTTACTTACTGTTACCACCGCATTTCTGCTTCGAGTAAGTAAAACTTAAATAATACAAAAACAAATTAAGGCATTTTTATTAAGTTCTTGATTTGATTCTAGAACTCAGTGGCAATGCCACTGAATACACCCGGGGATATACAGGCAGCCAAGGAAAATTTCGATGATCTCCTTGTTGAAATAAAATTCCGCTTGGAAATATATTTGGAAGCTATGCCAAAGCAAGCATCATATATACCTTATATTGAACTTTTTGAAAACTTTATCAAGGACATTGATGAAGCTCAGCATTCATGTGGAAGGAAGGGTATTGCTGCTATGACAACAATTAGTCATCTTGCCGCTAAACTGAAGAATGAAGACAGTAGCGAAGCTCGAACAATTTGGAGAATAATGATGGAAAACAAAAATAACAATTTGTCAAGAGAATATGCTGCTGCTTTTGAATATATGTTACATCCTGAATTGTGGGCCTCAGAAAAATGTGATATATGAAATCAAGTATTCATCAGAAACTAAATGATCTTGATCAGAATAAAATTCCATATTGGTTTATCGGTTTGTTGACATCAGGGACGAAGTTTGTTATTAAAATTGAGATATATTGGTTCACGTTTTTGATATAACCCGGCAATGCATCATTTGAGATTTTAGCCGCATTTTCCTACGAAGTGTCAGAATATTTTCAAAATTGATCTATATTTAGACATGGTGTCCAATTGTCGGTATTTTAAAGTTTTAGCCGTATTTTTAAACGAAGTGACTGTACAGACATTTTTCTATATACTTCCATGTTTTGACACCTCCAACTACATTATCCCATATACAGTAGATTAAGTGGGCATTATTCTATTCAAAAACCAGTAAGGAAAGTAGTAAAGTCGGACGGGGCCGACTATATGATACCCTTCACCACTATGGGTATATTAAACAGGACTATTAACATGAAATTGGATGAAATAAAATATGTGATATTTATCTAAATGTGAATCTACCTAGATCTATCCATAAAGTATGTAAATCGACTTCAAACAAATATAAATAGGTCATCCGTTGGGCTATGTCTGTATTTCTAGAAAACGCAACTATGTAATTCTATGCTCAATTTTGTAAGTTGTGCAAAATTTGATGTCAATCTGACTACATGAGAATTTGATACCCAATTTACTTGAAATCGGACGAAAATATATATGGATGCTCTATCCAAATATTAAGCGATTTCAAACAAACATGTCACAGGTTAGGTTACAGTAATTTCAGAACGTTTTGTTCCGATCAGCCTATTGGTTCCTTGGTGCGTCAATTACTTAAAATCAATCTATAATAAAAGGGAGCTATATCTAAATCTGGACCGATTTTCACGAAACAAGGCAGACAGACATCACTCTAGTCTTAATTCAATACGTTATGCAAAATTTCGTGCAAATCGAAAGATATATAGGGACTTTGGGGCACCATTTACATGAAATCGGACGAAACTATATATGGGAGCTGTATCTAAATCTGAACCGATTTTCATGAAACTCAGCACACATCATTTTAGGCCTAATTCATTGCGCTGTGCCAAATTTCGTGCAAATCGAAAGATATATAGGGACTTTGGTGCACCATTTACATAAAATCGGACGAAACTATATATGGGAGCTATATCTAAATCTGAACCGATTTTAATGAAACTCAGCACACATCATTCTAGGCCTAATTCATTACGATGTGCCAAATTTCGTGCAATTCGGAAGATATATAGGGACTTTTTACATTAAATCGGACGAATATATATATGGGAGCTATATCTAAATCTGTACCGATTTTTCCCAATTTCAATACGGTTCATCCTTGGGCCAAATAAGTGACATATGCCAAATTTCATCCAAATCGGATAAAAAAATGCGACCTGTACTTTGTTCACAAAAATACATGGACGGACAGACGGACGGACAGACGGACATGCGTAAATCGATTTAGAAAGTGATTCTATGCATATTCTCAAAAGGAACCATGTGTCTATCTCGTTTCCTTTTGCCTGTTACAAACATATGCACAAAGACATAATACCCTGTACCACAGTGTGGTGAAGGGTATAAATATTATTTTGGAAAAATATAGTCATTTTCAACAGATTTTAGGGGTCCAGATTTAAGCATCAAAAATTATACTGTGTGTCAGAAGTTCATTTTGTTGTGACTGATACATTTTTTTATAAAATATATTCTGTACTACTGGAACAATCGATTTGATATAATAAATACAAATTTTTATCTGATCTCCACGTATTCGGTACGAACATCATCTGCTGTTCAATAGGAAACCCTTCTGGTATTTGGTTAGAACAGAAAAAGAAAACGTTTGGGTTTTCTGTAAGAAGACCCTCTGGTATAAAATCTCCTCCGGACCCTTTATAAGAAGGACACCTGGTCTTCTATAAGAATATCATTTGGCATTCTAAAAGAGAACTACCCGATTTTCTTGGTATAATATAAGTGGATTTCATTGTTCGCCGTAAAAATACCGCATTGTCTATTATAAGAAGACTTCCTGATCTGATTTAAAAATACCTCATGGTTCTGATCTTATATAAAAATATTTTCTTACAGAGCACAAGAAGGTCTTCTATACGAAGAATACTACTTTTCTATAAGAAATCTTCCTGATCTTCACTAAGACATTCTTTGACCTTCTATAAGAAAATCTTATGACATTCCATAAGAAAATCCGGCGAACTTCTAAAAATAGCTCTTCTGATCTTCTATTCTAAAGATCGTAGTATCTTCCGATCTTTTATAAAAATATTTTTTAATAAAGTATTTTATAATATTATTTAATATTTAAAAAATATTTATATAAGAAGACATCATGGTTTTCTATAAGAAGTCCTCTTGGTCTCCTATAAGAAGTCCTCTTGATCTTCTACAAGAAGATCTCCGGGTCTTCTATAAGAAAATCTTCTGATCTTCTATAAAAATCTCTTCTGATCTTATATTAGAATCTCATCTGATCTCCTGTAAGAAGATCTTGCGATAATCTATAAGAAGGTCTTCTGGACTACTATAAGATCTTCTATTTGTGTATTAGTAGATCCAAAAAGGATCTTCTTGACTTCTACAAGGAAACGTTCTGGTATTCCCTAATTAGACCACATGGTTCTTTGTACTTCTAGGTTTCTATAAAAAGTTCTTCTGGTCTTATATTCGAAAATCTACCAATCTTTCGTAAGAAGCCTTTCGAGTCATTTATAATATGGTCTTCGTACCTTTTATAAGAATACCTTTGGGTCTTCTATAAGAAGAACTTCGAGTTTTCTATGATAAGAAATGTTTGAGCTTCTATAGGATTACTTTATATATTTATAAACTACACAACTATGTTGTCAGGGTACTATAGCTTTGTGCAGCCCTAAGAGTTTGTAACACGGCGAAATATTGGTCCTAGACCCACCTTTAAGTGAGTCCGTCCGTCCGTCTGTCCATTATAATTTGTAAACACGATACAGGCCACAGTTATGGACCAATCTTCACGAAATTTTGCATGTAGGATGGGTTCTGCCCAATGAAGACCCCTATTGTTTTTGATAAAGATCGGTTAATATCAAGGGGATTAAATGTACCAAATACTTAATTTTTGTCGGTTTTTCTGGTCGCTCCAGAGGCCGCAATTATGGCCCAAACATCGCGAATTTTTGCATGGAGAAGGGAAACGGGCCAAAGAATAAGCGTGCCTGTTTTAATAAAGATCGGACAATATTTAGCGTGCCAAATGGACCCTGACTTTTGTGTGAAAAATGACAAAATTTGTATTCTATAGCGTATATATTTACTCCTAAAGGACATAGACCCAAGAAGTTGATAATATATCCAAATTCACCTTTAAATTGATATCAATTATATGTTTGTATGTACTCGGATGTGGGAGTTACACGTAAATATTTACGGGTGCTTACGTACTGAGATATTATTTAGTAATCCACACACTAGAGGGCGGAAATATATCGCTGATCGCTTTTAAATTTTGCATGAAGTTCCAGTTATGGTCAAGGACAACGCCTAAAATTTTCGGTAATGTTCAGATAATAATTTTGGGATGAATTGGACCGAAAACTTAATTTTTTGTGTTTTTTTTCGAGTCGATCTATAGGCCACAATTTTAAGTCGAACATCACAACACAACCCACGGTGAAGGGTATTTATACTGTATAAATATCGCGAAATATTGCCCAAGCTCAGAATATAGAACCGCAGAGAGTTAGATTTTCGTGGAAGTTATGTAGGGTATCATATGGTCAGTCGCGTCCGACTATTCTGCTCCGCTCACTGGTTTTCAATGAGAAGTTCTATTTTCAATACGAAGACAATCTGGTCTTCTATAATAATGCGTTCCGGTTCTTTATAAGTACACCCCCAGATTTTCTATAAGAAGACCTGCTGATATTCTAGTCTTCAGTAAAAAGACATGCTGAGAGATAAGATTGTGTTCTTCTAGAAGAATTATTTCTTGACTTCTGTTATCATTAGGAGCTTCTGGCGTTCTATTAGAATACTTTCTGATCTTCCATTAGAAGTCTTTCTGGTCTTTATGAAGACCATCTGGTCTTCGTTGTGTAGACTATTTGGTCTTCTATGTTGAGACCATTGTGTATTTTATGTGTAGACAATCTGGTATTCTATATTAAGACCTTTGGGTCTTCTATAAGAATTCATTCGTGTCTTAAAAGAAAATAACTTCTAGACTTATATTCTTAATTCCCTTCTGATACTGGACTTTTGGGGGAATTTCTTGTTCAATGGGCAAACTATTCGTCTTTGGGGAACCTATTTGGTCTTAGGGGTTTCTGGTCTTCTACGAGGACAACTTCAAGTTTTTATGAGAATATTTTTGGGCTTTTATGCAAGTCCACTATTGTGCGAGACCCACCTCCATCATTCTCCTCTTCTATGAGAAGATCCTCTGATCTGAAGAAATGATGATCAGGGATCTAGAATATAATGAAATGTACACATAATTTTCTAAAAGAAAATTTAAATTGAGAAAACTCTTAAAAATGCTTACATATATCTCTCTCAGAACAAATATTGTAAGGTGAAAGGTGTCAATTTCACCTTACAATATTTGTTCTGATGAATCGAAACGTCTTGGTCAATATTTACGCATTTAATCCCAAAACAAAACAGCAACAACATCACATTCGATTCAAACGAAAAATCTCTATATATTCTAACAATATTCTGTTTTATTTTATTTTTGGCTCGCCCATACCAGTAGTTTAAAATATTTCGTCACACATCGCAGATAGTATGTTGACGTACCATTTGGTCACATACCCCTGCAGTTGTCCCACACACAAAAATCGCAATCACAAACAACAAGTAGAGAAAACCCTTCTAAATTTTTGGCTAACAACTGGGACAACCTGCATCAATGTATATAATTTTCACTAAGAGGGTATTAAACGCAAACAAGCCACAAGTCAAAAAATGCCATCTATTTCATATATTGTCAAATGATATTTTTGTTTTTTGTTTTGTTTATTTAAAGGCAGAAAATAAAATTTACAACAACAACAATAAATACAGCAATCTTGGCTATGCCACTTGTGATCACGATGTTCTGATGCTGTTGTAAAGAATTGGCGTTGCCATTATCATTAATTTTCCCCCAATATTTTTGTTAACATTTGCTTTAATCAAAATTGAAATCTTCCATTGAGTAGTAAAAAAACGATTGAGCCCGAAGTCAAAACATGTATAACACTAGGGGTACGAAGTCAAGCGGAAAAGTCGACTTTTAGACTTTTAGATTTTTGCCTTTTACTAAAAAGTTGACTTTTCGATCTTTCGATGTTGACAAACCTGTTCAAAATCGATTTTTGACTATTACCGACCAATGTAAAATGTGCACAAAAAATCCATGAATCTATTAGTCGAATGTAGATCATTTTTTTATACCCTCCACCATAGTATGGAGGGTATATTAATTTTGTCATTCCGTTTGTAACACATCGAAATATTCATTTCCGACCCTATACAGTATATATATTCTTGATCAGGGTAAAATTCTAAGACGATCTAGCCATGTCCGTCCGTCCGTCTGTTGTAATCACGCTATCTTCTGCAGGAATTGAGATAGGGTGCTGAAATTTTGCATCGGGTTGTCTTTTGTCTGCAGGCAGGTCAAGTTCGAAGATGGGATATATCGGTCCACGTTTAGGCATAGCTCCCATATAACAGTACCCCCCAATTTTCGGTATTTTGGGGTTCTTGGGCGCGTTTTTCAACTGAATACGTTGAAATTTAGTACATTGGGTTCTTATTGGGTAGTAAATGTTCCCACAAAAAATTATAAAATATAAATATAGGTGGTGGTCCCCATATAACGGTACCTCCTAATTTTCAGTATTTTGGGGGGTTTTTATCGTATATTTTTACCGAATTGGCTGTAATTTAGTATTTCGAGTTCTTAATAGGTACCAAATCTCTCCACAAAAAAATATAAATATAGGACTATTTTTTCGGGTAGCCCCCATATAAGGGTATCCCCCAATTTTCGGTAGTTTGGGGTTCTTGAGCGTGTTTTTCAACCGAATACGCTGAAATTTGGTACATTGGGTTCTTAATAGGTTCCAAATCTCTCCACAAAAAATTATGAATATAGCTCCATTTTTTCGGATAGCCCTGTCCATCTGTCTGTCCATGTTAAATTGTAAACAAAGTACAGGTCGCATTTATAATCCGAATTGGATGAAATTTGGCACAGGTCACTTATTCGGCCCAAGGACGAACCCTATTGAAATTGGGAAAAATCGGTTCAGATTTAGATATAGCTCCCATATATATATATTTAACCGATTTAATGTAAACGGTCCCTATATATCTTTCCATTTGCACGAAATTTGGTACAGGCTAATTATTTAGGCCTATAATGATGTCTGCCAAGTTTCGTGAAAATCGGCCCAGATTTAGATATAGCTCCCATATATAGTTTCGTCCGATTTCATGTAAATGGTGCCCCAAAGTCCCTGTATATCTTTTGATTTGCACGAAATTTGGCATAACGTACTGAATTAAGCCTAGAGTGACGTCTGCCAAGTTTCGAGAAAATCGGTCCAGATTTAGATATAGCTCCCATATATAGTTTCGTCCGATTTAATGTAAATGGTGCCCTAAAGTCCCTTTATATCTTTCGATTTGCACGAAATTTGGTATAACGTACTGAATTGAGCCTAGAATTATGTCTGCCAAGTTTCGAGAAAATCGGTCCGGATTTAGATATAGCTCCCATATATAGTTTCGTCCGATTACATGTAAATGGTGCACCAAAGTCCCTTTATATCCTTCGATTTGCACGAAAATTTGGTACAACGTACTTAATTGAGCCCAGAATAATGTCTGCCAAGTTTCATGAAAATCGGTCCTGATTTAGATATATCTCCCATATATAGTTTCGTCCGATTTCATGTAAATGGTGCCCCAAAGTCCCTATATATCTTTTGATTTGCACGAAATTTGGTACAGCCTAATCATTTAGGTCTAGAATAATGTCTGCCAAGTTTCGTGAAAATCGGTCCAGATTTGGATATAGCTCCCATATATAGTTTCGTCCGATTTCATGTAAATGGTGCACCAAACTCCCTATATATCCTTCGATTTGCACGAAATTTGGCATAACGTAGTTAATTGAGTCTAGAATGATGTCTTTCAAGTTTCGTGAAAATCGGTCCAGATTTGGATATAGCTCCCATATATATTTTCGTCCGATTTCATGTAAATGGTGCCCCAAAGTCCCTATATTCCTTTCGATTTGCACGAAATTTGGCATAACGTACTGAATTGGGTCTAGAATGATGTCTGGCAAGTTTCTTGAAAATCGGTACAGATTTAGATATAGCTCCCTTTTATTATAGATTGATTTTAAGTAATTGACGCACCAAGGAACCAGTAGGAACAAAACGTTCTGAAATTAGTATAACCTATCCTGTGACAAGTTTGTTTGAAATCGCTTAATATTTGGATAGAGCTTCCATATATATTTTCGCCCGATTTCGAGTAAATTGGGCATCAAACTTCCCATGTTAGTCAGTTTGACATCAAATTTTGCACAACGTACAAAATTGAGCATAGAATTATGTAGTTGCGTTTTCTAGAAGTACAGACATAGCCCAACGGATGACCTATTTATATTTGTTTGAAGTCGATTTACATACTTTATGGATAGATCTACGTAGATTCACATTTAGATAAATATCACATATTTTATTTCATCCAATTTCATGCTAATAGTCCTGTTTAATATACCCATAGTGGTGAAGGGTATCATATAGTCGGCCCCGTCCGACTTTACTACTTTCCTTACTGGTTTATATTTAAATAGTTATCTGATTTGTTCCGCGGTTTGAGTTTGGTTCTAATAAAAAATTAGAACGTAAGGTTCGATAATGAACTAGAGCCGCATTTAGTCCCAGCCCCTGATTGGAAGTTCCAGAATTTGAACTAAGCTTATAAGAAATAATAAGATGGGCATAATTATCCTTTAAAAATTTCTAAAATTTGTATTATGGTTTACATAATCCGTTTTTAGAAATGTCGGTATAGGTCCATTTTTGGTATGTTCCCTATATTTTCATTTCTAGTATCTGTCAATATATCTATGGTGGAGGGTATCCAAAGTTCGGCCCGGCCGAACTTACCGCTTTTTCACTTGTTATTCCTTATACATACAACGATGGTTATAATGGCAATGTCAATGCACACTATATTCAAAAACCCATCCAAAATTTGACGATAATCATGAACAGAAAAACAATTTCGCAGAACTCCCCCCTAGGTTTTGTTTTCCGACCAATTTTTTGATATAACATAAAAATAAACAAAAGTCACACCTTGCTAATGATCATCATTATTATTACTATGATAATAATTTTCAGTTTTCAATCACAAAATGAGCATCCAAAGCAAACTATGATATGCATAACTTTTAAAATTTTATGAGAATTCACCTTAATTTTTTCGAACTATGAAATAAATTCGAAATTTTAAATACAATTTTCAGAACACACAACATACATACACACATAACAATAACTTAACATTTCTCTTGATCTTTTCGGCATATTCGAATACAATGAACAGATCAACACACCATTGTACAAGAAAAATTAATAAAAACGTTTCTCATTTGTCTAGCAAACATTCTCTGCCACTGTCTGGCATTTTCGCAATTAGGAAAGTTTGCCGTTTGTTGTTGTTGTTTTCTGTTTTGCCCATTTATTTGCCTCATCATCATCTACATCGACTTCAGTGAGATGGATGTTTGGTTTTTATTTTCCGTGTGCATAGTCAATGTCTGTTGTGACCAGAGATGCCACGGATGTTATGAATAAAGTAATTGGGGACGAAGAATTGCTTTGGGGTTATTTAAGGTAAAAACCAGTGAGCTGAGCAGTATAGTCGGACGGGGCCGACCATATGATACCCTACGCAAATTCCACGAAAATCTAACTTTGGGTGGTTTTATATTTTGAGCTTGAGCAATATTTCTCGATATTTACACACTCTTGGCCATCTAGAGGTCAACAAATATTACTAATATTCAGTAAAGTCCTTCTAATTACTTGTCTAGGTTCAATTGCGGCCTATAGATCGACTCGAAAAAGTTTTCGGTCCACTTCATCCCAATATTATTATCTGACCATCCATAAAAAATATAGGTGTTGTCCTTGACCATACCTGGATGTATATGCCATTGAATACACATTTTGTAATTTTTCACACAAAAGTCAGGGTCCATTTGATCCGCTAAATATTGATCGATCTTTATCGAAATAGGCATACTTTTTCTTTGGCCCAATTCCCTTCTCAATGTTAAAAATTGCGATGTTTGGGTCATAATTGCGGCCTCTGGTGCGACCAGAAATCAGACAAAAACCAGTAAGGAAAGTAGTAAAGTAGGTCTGGGCCGACTATATGATACCCTTCACCACTCGAATGGACATACACATGTCTTTCTGCAGCCTATGATAAATTTATGGAAAACGATTTATAGCAAAATTGATATACGCTATTCAGTACGCCGCACTTTTAGAAATTTAATTTCAATCAGACAATCGTTCGAAATACATATGGAAGCTTTGGCTGCATCTGCACCAATTTCAACAAAATCGAATAACGTCATTCAAGTCTCAATTTGATACGTTGTGCAAAATTTCGTGTTAATCGGATAAACATTAGGAGTTTAGTGCACCATATATGTAAAACCGGACGAATATATATGTGGGAGCTATATCTAAATCTGAACGGATCTTCACGAAACTTCAGTACACAATGGTGCACAATTTACCTCAAATCAGACGAAAATATATATGGGAGCTATATCTATTTCTGAACCGATTTTCAAGAAACCTAGCACACCTAATTAGACCTAATTCAGTACGCTGTGCGAAATTTTGTGCAAATCAAAAGATATTTAGGGACTTTTGTGCACCATTTACCATAAATCGGATGATTATATATATGGGAGCAATATCTAAATCTGAACCGATTTTCACGATACTTCATATACGTCATTCTAGGCTTAATTCAGTACGCTGTGCCAAATTTCGTGCAAATCGAAAGATATATAGGGACTTTGGTACACCATTTACATTAAATCGAACGAAAATATATATGGGAGCTATATCTAAATCTAAACCGATTTTTCTCAATTTCAATAGGGTGCGTCCTTGGGCCAAATAAGTGACCTATGCCAAATTTCATCCAATTCGGATCATAAATGCGACCTGTACTTTGTTTACAATTTAACATGGACAGACGGAAAATTTGATAAACCAGCATATACGGACTGGGCTGGTAATATGTTACCCTACACAACTAACACCGAAGTTTATTTTTCTGCATGGGCGATGCTTCGCGATGTTTGCACCCTCTTAATCGATTAGAGGTCGACAGTTCGTCTTTATTCTCCTGTCATATTTTCAGAATCATGTTTTCCCGGAGTAAACATAACGGCATACGATTCGAATTTGGTTATTTTACACACAAAGTCTTGGTTCGTTTAACTCTAAATAAATGTTTGGCATGTTCCGCTCTTCGTGTAAAATTTGTGATGGTCGGCTTGAAATAGTGTCTCTATAGAGACTAGAAAACCAATATCATCTGATCATCACCGCAATTTATTGGTGTCATCCTTGACCATAACCGAAACCTCGTGTAATATTACGATCCCCGTGACATTTTCGACTTGTAGTATGGTAATGTTAACACAAACCAAATCAAAATACGTAACCACCTGTAATTATCTTAGAATGAGTCCCACATTCGATATAATATAATTGGTATCAATTTATAGGCCAAATACTCCTCTTGGATGTACTATCAACTACACAGGTTTATATCCTTCATGAGTAAATATATGCACCACAGAATAGAAATGTTGTCATTTTTCATACAAAAGGCTTGACCCGCTAAATATAGACCAATCTTCATTAAAACTGTCATATTTTTCCATAGTCAGACCCTGTGTAAAACTTCGTGATGTTCGGGTCACAATTGTGGTCTCTAGAGCGAACAGACAAAAATAAAGTTTTTGGCCCATTTCATCCACTAAATATTAACCGGCCATTACCAAAAATAATAGGAGCCTTCTTTGGCCAGAACCCGTTCGATTGGTCTATAAATGAGGACTGTATCATGTATACAAATTATAATGGACAGACGGGCTGACGGACACACATGTTTAATTCGACTCAGCTATTCGAGATATGATCGGTATACTAAAAGGTGGATTTAGGACACAGACTCAAACTAACAAACTCTCGGGTCACCCTGACAACGTAGTTGTACAGGGTGTAATTAAAACACTCATCGAAATAATCAGCTTCTGGTCTAAAATGTACTTCAGGTCTTGTCTTCTACACAAAGAATTTGTGGTCTTCCATAAGAAGACTTTTGTCTTTTAGAAGAAGACGTTTCGAATTTCTATAATAATACCTTCTGATCTTCTGAAGAAAATTTTCTGTTCTTCTATCGTACTACATTGTAGTTTTTACTACATTGTAGTTTTATATAAGAATTCCTTGAGGTCATCTATAAGAAATTCTTCTGGTCTTATACAAAAATACCTTCAAATCTTCTAAAAGAGTAGATCCTATAAGAGTCTGGTCTTCTATATAAAAACACGTTATGGACTTATATAATAGAATATCTTATAGTATTCTACAAAGGAACATCTATGGTCTTCATGCTGGTCTTCTGCAAGAATATTTCGAGTCTTTTATTGGACTTCTATATATCATCAATGAGAAGACATGTTGATTTCCTCCTGGAAGGCCTTATGATATTTTATGAAAAGGCTTCCAGTCAATTATCAGGAAATGTTCGGCACTTGCTAGTCTTCGAAGAAAATATATTAACCTTATTTTCTAGAACATATTATGCTTGCGTCTAGAAATATATTCTGATACCTGAGCCTTTATAAAACTTTATAATTTTTAATAAAGAAAACCGAGTCTTCTATGAGAAAAACTTAGTCTCCTATACGAATACTTAATGAGACGATCTACTGGACCTATAGGTTAGAACTATATACCTATACCTATAGGTTAGACACATACTAGCCTGGTTACATTCTGGTATTTTATCGAAATTTTTTTAGGTCTCCTATCAAAAAAGTTTTTTGTTTTTATGAGAATATCCTCTGGACTTATAAAACATCAGTTTATAATAAGTACCTTTAAAATGCCTGCATCTTTTCTACTAGAAGACTTTTATACCTTCAGAGATCAATGTGAGGGAATTTATTTATTAAATTACAGACACTTCTGTTAGAAAATGCATCTAGGGCCAAGAAAATACCTGAAATGAGGTGGGACCCAAATGAGGTGAATAAATATCAGAAAAGAAAACTTAACTAAAATTTTCAAATAAAAAACAGTAAAGAAAGTAGTAAAGTCGGACGGGGCCGACTATATAATACCCTTCACCACTTTGGGTATATTCAACAGATGAATCCTAATAGACGTCGCAATTTTGAAATTGGATCCATAAACATGTCATTCTGCAACCTATAATAAATTTTTCATTTGGTCAGATATAGAGTTGCTTTTTACAATGGGATAAAATTATGTAAATCAATTTAAAGTAAATATCAATCGGACAACCTTTGATTGTTTTAATAAATATCTGATAAGCATGAGTTTGGAGTTTGGTGTACCATTTACTTAAAATCGGACGAAAATATATATTAAAGCTATATCGAAATCCAAACCGATTTTATCGAAACTTGTCACAGGTTTTGAGTTCTTGATGCATCATTTACTTAAAATCGGCAGAAAATATATAGGCTAGGTTATATTAACTTCAGTACGTTGTGCAAAATTTTGTGTCAATCGGCCTAATCTTGGGTCTTCTGTGTACCATCTAACTAAAATCGGACGAAACTATTCCTACAAAACTTGACAAACGTTAGGCAATATTTATTTCAGTACGTTGTGCAAAATTTTGTAGCAAATGACCTAACTTTGGGTCTTTTCTGCACCTTTTTGTTAAAATCGGACGAAACTATATCTAGGAGCTATGTCTAAATCTGAACCGATTTCAACAAAACTTGCCATACTTTATGTTATATTATCTTCCGTACGTTGTGCAAAATTGTGTGCCAATCGGACCCACCTGGGGAATTCGATGCAGAATTTATATCTAATTTCTAGGTTATACTAACTTCAAAACGTTGTGTAAAATCGGACGAATATAAATATGGGAGCTATATCTAAATCTTGACCATTTTCAGGAAACTTAACACACATCATTTAAGACCTAATTCAGTACACTATGCCAAATTTCGTGTACATCGAAAGTTATATAGGGACTTTGGCGTACCATTTACATTATACCGGACGAAAATATATATGGGAGCTATATATAAATTTGACCCGATTTCCACGAAACTTAGCACACATCATTCTAGACTAGTGCAAATCGAAGGATATATAGGGACTTTGGTGCACCATTTACCTTAAGTCGGACGAAACTATACATGGGAGCTATATCTAAATCTCAACCGGTTTTCTCGAAACTTGGCACACATTATTCTGGACCTAATTCAGTACTCTATGCCAAATTTGGTGGAAATCGAAAGATATATAGGAACTTTGGTGCTCCATTTACCTTATATCGGATGAAAATATATATGGGAGCTATATGTAAATCTGAACTGATTTTTCCCAATTTCAATAGGGCCAAAAAGTGACCTGTGCCAAATTTCATCCAATTCGGATCATAAATGCGACCTGTACTTTGTTTACAATTTAACATGGGCAGACAGACGGACGGACGGACATGCATAAATCGACTTAGAAAGTGATTCTATGCATATTCTCAAAAGGAACCATGTGTCTATCTCGTTTCCTTTTGCCTGTTACAAACATATGCACAAAGACATAATAACCTGTACAACAGTGTGGTGAAGGGTAGAATCATTAAATTCGAACAGTTCTTCTTGTTTTTCACTGAGTGAGAAATCTCATAAATTTCGAAATCTTCGCGCTACGGCAACACTGTTTATTTGCCTATTTTCACATGAACTCGCATAATACTCTCAATATATACTTGTGTTGTTGTTGGCCGAAAAAAACACACACAGGAGAAAAACGTCTTAACACTGAATGAAAAAAATAAATTAAAAAAGATTTTCGAACATTTTGCAGAAAATTTGTGTCGTCGTCTCAGCGAACAGAAGAACAGATTTTTTGAAATATTGTCTCAGTTATTGCGGTGAATTCTGAAAAAGCGGTTCGTTTTTAAAATAACAAAAAATAACAAATTCTGAATACATAAATCGTGCAAGTGTGTGTCTCATTCTGGCAGATTATGATAGCAAATAATGGCTATTTTATTAGAATAAATCAAATCAAATTCTTTGTAAAAATGTTTATGAACTAATAAAAATACAAAAACGAAAACATGAAAATAAAATTAAATTTTAAAATTTTCCAAAAAACACAAATTCAAATGATATTTGGTGTTAAAAAAAGAGTAAAATAAAAGTGTGGTTGGTGACAAGTCTCCCGAATATCTTTAACATCTACCTGGCAATAAGAAATTTCTTCTAGAACTTCGCCTTTTTTGTGGGAGCAACCAACTGAGTCTTACGTCATTGAAAATGTTTGCGTGATTGTGGTATACCTGTCGGACTCATCGTTGAGATACTTCTGTGCAACACCCAAAATTTTATTTTTGTGAAAGAAAAAAAAAACAGCAAATAGATGATATTTTCAATTTTTTTTTTATAAAAACAAAATTCTAATTTTTCTTCTGCTGTTTCGAAAAAGAAAAAACTGTTGGCAAAATAATTATTCTTTTATCGATTCGGACAATCGTCGTCAATGAAGAAAAGTTCAAACATGAGTTTCTTGTCAATTTGAATTTAACGTATTATCGTTTAAACGGCACAAATGTTAACTGTCATCATAAATATTATTTATCTGATTGGCTTTTAATGGTTGTTGTTGTTGCTGTTATTAATAAATGCAGACCACCAACCAAGGAACAGTGCACAAAATAAAATAATCAACCGTATTAGCATCATCATCATGATCATCTTCTCAACGCCATCATGTGATACGAAAATATTATTTTTATAGTCGATTCGATGATCTAAGTATCTAAAAAAGGGATGTACTTTTACAAATAAATACAAGTTTTTTGTGTGTTTTCTGCTGATCATTTTCGATTCGGAAATTCGAAAGTTATCTTAATGTCACCATCGGTTTGAAGATTTGTGTGAATGTGTGTGTGTATTTGTTAACTCAACATACAGTAGTCTTTTCAATTTTTTACCGGAGTTTTTAAGGTTTACCGGCATCATCATCAAGTCTTAGAATCGTTGAAGTTCGAAAAAAAAATGTTGGTCCAAATTTTTTTTAGATCCCCCATTATCAATTTGGAAAGGACAATATGTATTTAATTAGAAACTCTAAAGATTCACAAATATGAAAATATATATACGAAATAATTTTGTATATATTAATAATTTATGGTGGACACATAAATGTGAAGATATGGACTATGGCTGGATTTAGATAATTTTCTGCGAAGAAGTTGTTTAACCGCCATGCTAAATTATAGTTTCTTCGAGATTGGAAAATGTGGTTCAAACTTTCAAAACCCTGAGTACGAGCGGGGGCTTTACCGATTTGAAATTCCAAAGCTTTGTCTTAAATATTGCATGATGTATCCAGATGTTTTTAACAAATAGACGGTCATGGCAAAAACGACATTGACATTTATTCCGATCAAAAATATTTCCGACCACTACTTCGAGAAATGACTTATGATGGAGGATTTGAGTCTGAACAAATCTCTAAAATGTCCACTAATTTGTCAAATTTACTAAGAAATTAATAGTCCTACTATAATAAGGTTACGGTGACCTGGAATTGCATACACCGTCCATAAAAAGAATTTATGTGCTCATTTAAAAATTACCGTGGATTTCTGCAAATATGGGCAGGGAATATTGCTTTGCCGTTAAGTAAAGGTGGTAAAGTAATTTAAATGTTCTACGATCAATTAATGATAATATTGCATTCTGGAAGAGGGATGCAGGTGTACCAAAACTGGGCCTGGACATTTTTTTACCAGAAATTCTAAAATGTATAGATATATGTTGTAAATTTTGTAGTCCTTTATATAGGGGCAGTACATTTTCTAAAGAAGTATTCTTAAACTAATATCGGTACGATAGTACAGACGGACAGGCCTAAAACGACATAGAATTTTATTCTAATGTTTTATGGGGTCTCTGGTAAATATTTCGATGTGTTGCAAACGGAATACCCTCCACGTTATGATGGTAAAATTGGAAGATAATAGTCTCAACTTCAACCATTGTGTCTCAACTTCGCATTGTGTAGCACATATTCATACCAAAAATGATCAATTTAATCCTCATACATTTGTACCATCCTAATTTCGATATTTTGGGGATTTTGTGCACCTTTTTTGAACTAAATTTCCTATAATTTAGTATTTGGAACTCTCATTGGGTGTAAAATCTTCGTACCAAACATTTTCCATATTGACTTAAGTTTAGGTGTAGGCTATGTATAAACGGATCGCCCATTATTCGGTATTTTGGTGAGTTTTATCGTGATTTTCAACCAAATCGATAGGATGACCATAGTTCTAGAAAACGTGTTAAAAAATTAATTATTTAAGTTTAAAAATATGGCCCGTCATTTCCAATTCTATTGAACTTTAAACTTTTTCTTGCAAACAAATATAATATTTATTTTTATACCCTTCGCCACAGAGTGGTACAGGGTATTATGTCTTTGTGCATATATTTGTGACAGGCAAAAGGAATCGAGATTTACACATGGTTCCTTTTGAGAATATACATAGAATCACTTTCTAAGTCGATTTATGCATGTCCGTCCGTCTGTCTGTTTGTCCATGTTAAATTGTAAACAAAGTAGATTTCGCATTTATGATCCGAATTTGATGAAATTTGGCATAGGTCACTTATTTGGCGCAAGGACAAACCCTATTGAAATTGGGAAAATCGGTTCAGATTTAGATATAGCTCCCATATGTATTTTCGTCCGATTTAATGTAAACGGTGTACCAATGTCCCTACATATCTTCCGATTTGCACGAAATTTGGCATAGCCTACTAAATTAAGTCTAGAATGATGTGTGTAATTTTTCATAAAAATCGGTTCAGATTTAGATATAGCTCCAATATATGTTTTTGACCGATTTAAGGTAAATGATTCACCAAAGTCCGTATATATATTTCGATTTCCACGAAATTAGGCATAGCGTACTAACTTGAGTCGAGAATGATGTGTGTAAAATTTCTTGAAAATCGGTTTAGATTTAGATATAGATCTCATATATATATATATATATATATATTCGACCGATTTAATGTAAATAGTGTACAAAAATCCCTGTTCACCTTTCGATTTGCACGATATTTGGCATAGCGTACTGAATTATGTCAAGAACGATGAGTGTTAAGTTTTGTGAAAATCGGTTCAGATTCAGATATATATATATATAGCGTACTGAATTGAGTCTAGAATGATGTATGTTAAGTTTCGTGAAAATCGGTTCAGATTTAGATATAGCTCCCATATAATTTCGCCCGATTTATTATTAGGCAAAATGAAACGAAATATATACATGGTTCCTTATGAGAATATGCATAGAATCACTTTTTTAAGTCGATTTATGCATGTCCTTCCGTCCGTCTGTCTGTCTGTTTTTTGTTTTTTTTTTTTTTTTTTTTTTTGATTCGAATTGATTGAAACTTAGCACAGCTCATTTATTAGACCCAGGGACGAACCCTATTGAAATTGGGAAAAATCGGTTCACACTTAGATATAGCTCCCATATATATTTTCGTCCGATTTAAGGTAAATGGTGCACCAAAGTACCTATATATCTGTCGATTTCCACGAAATTTAGCATATCGTCTGGAATTAAGTCTAGAACGATGTGTGTTAAGTTTCAGGAAGTACAAAATGAAAACAATTCGCTGTTGCAAACAAAAATTTACTGTAAAAAAATCATTCCGGTGGGCCCGGGCCGCCCCCTGCGTACGTCCCTTGCTTCCATACATATTTCCGGCCGATTTTAGGTAAATGGTTCACCAAAGTCCCCATATATCCTTCCACTTGCACGAAATTTGGCATAGTGTACTGAATTGAGTCTAGAATGATGAGTGGTGAGTTTCGGGAAAATTGGTTCACATTTAGATATAGCTCTCATATATAATTTCGTCCGATTTAAAATAAATAGTGCAACAAAGTCCCTATATATACTCTGATTTGCACGAAATTTAGCACAGCGTACTAAATTAAGTCTAGAAGGTTGAGTGTTAAATTTCGTGAAAATCGTTTCAGATTTAGATATAGCTCCCATATATATTTTCGGCCGATTTGAGGTAAAAGTGCACTAGTTGCCATAAATGGTTCACCAAACTGTTTTATTTCAGAATATAATGACGTAATTGCGTGTAGAAGTACAGATGCAGCTCGAATATATTTCCGACTGACTTCGTGTTAATTGGGCTCCAAATGTTCAACAGGTGCACGATTGATATTGATGAACATTTAAATTCATCCGTATGGAAGATGTGGGACAAAAAACCAGAAATTTTGATTAAAAGTACTGCGGAAAGTCCCAAAGCTCCAATGGAAGTTACAGCAAATTCTTCAAAATACACTACATCGATTTAATTTAATGCCTCTAAGTTTTAAATAAATGAAATTCATGGTGGAACCGAAGACCAAATAATTTTTGTTACTTTCAACAGTGGGAAGAGCTTCGTAATTTTACTTTGTAGAGATTATTTTTTTGTGGCCCAAATTACATATATTGACATCAGTGACGCACAAGGGCACCCCTACACTCTTGGTTCCTAAAAATAATTTTCCTATTTCCTAATTTTTGAGGGAAGTATATAATCCAATCCATTCCAAAGCTAGATATGTACTCTTTCTAATTGGAATTTTGGGTTTCGGATATTCTAGTGACCGGAAATAGGACTTTTCTTAAATTAGAGAAACAACAACACAAGTTTCTCAATTTATTTTCATATTTAAGACTACAAATACATATACGCAAAATTACAAGTTTTCAAAATAATGTATGCTCATTTATTATTTCAAAGATTAGTAACGACAAGGTTTTTATTTTGAACCTTTCCTCCACAAAAATTATTATAAATTTTTCAATTCGTTAAAAAAAAATATGTAAAATATACCACAATACATAAATATGAAATATATATGAGATAATTTAAATTTTTCTAATAATTTTTTTATTTATCTGTAGCATCTTAAAAACTCCAAACTAATTACACTGAAATATTTGACTGCTTCTTTTTAAGAGCGCAAAATCTTTAAATCCCCAAATTTTTCAAAATTTTATCTAATTAAAAAAAAATGTTATCATAATCAATTCAAGCAATGTTTGAAAGTAAAACCTCTAAATTACTAACACACATGACCTTCAAAATCAAAAGAAAAATAACGTCATCAAATAATATCATACCAATCCATAAATTTGAAATTTCAAAATATCACAATATAGAATTTATGGATTTTAAATCTTCTTTCGCAAAAATAGTCTATATACACGCCCACCAAAAAATAAACAAGACAAGATGTCAGGGCACATGTCAACGAAATAACTGCACCAAATATCATTTGATTCGCCACATGTTTGCGGCACACTTCCCTCTCCAAAAACAACAAAATCGTCAAATTAATTTTTAGCCAATTAAGAAAAGTTAATAAAGTGGGAAAAAATTTTATTTTCATTAACAGAGCGATATAAAAAACGAATATTGTCGGATATAGACCCTGAATATATATTAAAAAAAAGAAACACTCAATCAAATAAACAAATAAAATTTAAAACAAGGAACAAACAACAAGAAAAACAAATATTGCATAATTTTCATAGATTCCGTTCGCAACAGTAGTAATAATTAAATATATTATACAACAAATATATTTTATACGAAATATAAAAAATTACAAAAACAGCAACAACAATATTACACGGGAGAAAAACGTGAATGTGAATATCCAACGGCCATCGGCGGCATCACTGTGTGGTGGAAAGCAAAAAAAAAGTGAAATAAATAATTTATTTTTGTGTGTGGAAAAATTCACCGTGGAAAAGAAATCTTTTGGCTCAGTTCATTTAGGCGATTCATTACGCGCTGTTCGGTCGTTCGCTCTTTCGTATTTTCCGTGAGTTCCGTCGTCGATTTTATTTGCCTGTCGTCGTTTTCGTTGACGAATTCGGAATTGTTGAGTTTTTAATTTAAAAATAAAATAAAAGAAGTGCAAATATAATTATTTTACAATTATTTTTAGAGCCACAGCAACAACAACAGCAACTAAAAATAAAAGAAAAAATCGAAACGCAAAATAAACAACAACAAAAAAACATACGCCGATTTTACGGTAGCTGAACCAAGCGTGCAAAGAATGCTGCAACCAAAGAAAACAAAACAACTGTTAGAGGATTTGTTTAAAAATAAATTATGAAACAAAGTGCATAGCAAAATAAATATTTCAAATAATTGCTTATATACAAAGGAAAAAAATAGAAGAAGCACAAGTGAAAATAAATTGAAAATAATTACATAGGAAATCTTAAAAATTATTTTGAAAAAAGAAAATTAAGTAAACATGCCGTTGTACAGTGATTCAAATTATTTCTATAGTGGTGGCAGTACGCCCCTCTTTTCACCCTATTATCCGGGTTCCAGTAGCATCAGTTCGGCCTCCACCTATAGCCCTTATACCTCAACATATAATCGGGCCATATCCGGCTCCTATGTGGTACCCATATCGGCACCACGCACCCCTTCATACTCTACCCACGGCCTGACTTCATCATCACGTTATCAGCCAAAGCTGAGTACCATCACAGAATCTTCACCATTGATAAGTGTATCACGACACAGTGCCCTATCACCCCTGACACGTATAAACTCACCCAAATACACCAGTTATGCGAGCAGTACCAGCAGTACACCAATACACCACCACCATCACACACCCAAATATACACCACCCAAACCAATACTGATAAACACCGCCGACATTGATGTATCGGCAAATCGATATCGCAAACGTAAAGAAGAGGCATTGCGGCAGGCTCAGCGGGATCATGAATCCGAAATGGCCAATATCATGAGTGCTCACGCCCGTGTCCCAGCACCACAACAAGAGCAAGAGCAACAACAAGAGACGAAACCTCAAACCACAAACACTACACCCACAACAACACTATACGATACTCAGACTCCCGAAGAACCCACCGCACATCGTAATCGTTCCACAATAAAACGCAACCGCCCTGTTGTAAGACTATCCACCATACGGTCTCGCAGCAAAGAGCGGAACCGCCAAAAAGTTGAAGATCTCTATGTGGACCCTGAACCTGAAGAAAAGAAACTCAAAGATATGGAAAGTGAGACGGCGAAATCGGAATTGGAAAATCCCGAAATTGAACAAAATTATGAAGAAGTAATTCTCGAATTGGATAGCGATATGCAAACTGTGCGCAAGCTCAGCATACCACAATGTCCCACTTTCCATGATATTTGTGAAGATATTTCTTCGGATAAAATTGACGATGATCTCAATGCGGGAGCCTTGAGGCGAAGAGCTAGCCTCATACAGGAACAACAGCTATTGAATCAAGTGCAGAAGTCACCATCGGGAACATTTCAGGTGATCAACTTGGAAAGGCGTGATAGTCATGACAGTTCAGATGGTGGAGGTGTTTTGAAGAAGCACCCCTCCACCTCCTCCTCGAAACGTCTCTCCAAGAAAGGCAAGAAAATAAGGCATAAAATTACAGCCATTGTGGAAATAGAAAATGATCCTTCTTGTTCTATAGGTTTGGTTGCCAAAGTCGCCAAGGAACCAACGGCAGCAGAAGAAACCGATTCAACCACCATACCCAAATTCACCGTCAATGTGGAAACGGTGGAAGAGCACCATGAAATTCATAAAGTTTTCAAATTGCCCAAGAAGAAGAGTGTGAAAAAGGCCACCAAGGTCAAGGAACCAGCAGAGTTGCCTGAGGGGTTTATGTCCCCCCTGCCAAAGCCCCAAGCATCGCCAAAGAAAAAATTGCAAAGTGAAACAAAGAAACCTTTGCAAACAACCACTGCAGAAATTTTCACTTTCGATGAGGCCGCTGTGGAGGAAGTGAAGAGGCAGGATGTTCAACCACAAGATGAAGAACCAAAAACTCCCAAAACAGCTAAGATTTTGAATAAAAAATCAAGTGATTCTCCCAAAACTCCCACAAAAATCAAGGCAGCAGAGAAAAAATTAGATTCTCCCAAAACACCAACAAAAACTATGGCATCGGAGCAAATAGCACAATCTTCAAAGAAGTGTGATGAGATGGAACCCAAGACTTCAAAAACTCCCCTGACAGCCATTATTAGTAATGAGGATGCACCGAAATCGCCAAAAGTTACTACACCATGTCAATTAAAAACTCCCGAATTGGATAACACCAAGAAACCTCTGGAAAAATTAAATTCCCTTCAAGTGGAATTGAAACCATCAAAATTGAAATTCTCCAAGGAAGAAAACGTGAAAGTGGAACCCAACACCTCAACAACCTCTGTGATTTTCAATGAAGATAAGTCCATAAAACACTCCCAGTCTTTGGATACCGGCGGTGTTACAACACCACCAACTCCAACACCAAAAATGCTAGAGAAATCCAATTCCATAACCATAGAACTTAAAAGTCCAACAACACCTAAAGTCCAAACGGAAAAATCCAAAAATCTTGCAGGACCTTTGAAAACAAACGAAAATGAAAAGGCCAAAAACCTTGGAGGACCTTTGAAAACTTCACAATCTTTGGATAGTGTTGCAAAACCCAAACCTGTTAATAAAATACTCGAAAAATCAAATTCAATAACTGTAGAACTTAAATCTCCTCCCGGCACTCCCAAAACTCCGCAAACACCACTCAAAGAAGTCATAACCGAGGAACCAGAAATGGGTGCAAACAAAATGTCCCAAATCGAGGTACCCGTCGAAGAACCAAAAGTGGCTACACCCAAACCCATACGCAAAGCTATTAAAAAATCCGATAGTGGTGAAGATTTTTGGGCCCAAATTGGTAGTCGGGAAACTCTTTACATGAATAAACGTAAACAAGAGCTATTGGATACACTCTGGCAGAAACGTGAAAAATTGCTGGAATCTACCACAGCTGAAGAAGTTTCTAATTTAGATGAAATTAAGGCCTCCGTTGCTGAACAAAAACAGGAAAATTTGAAAGAGGCCGCTGAACAGGCAGCCAAAACTGTGATGGAACGTTCGAACTCGAATGAGTCGGCGTTAAAGAAAGACGCAAAAGACAAAAAGGAGGTGGGCGAAGAGAAAAAGGAGGTTCCCTGGAAAAAAGATGTCAATACGAAAACAAACGAAGACGAGAAATCGGTAAAGAAAATTTCTCCACTGAAAAAGAAAATTACCTCTCCTAAATCTTCGGATGCAGCCAGCAAAGCTACCCTCTCACCGAAGGAAACAAAAGACAACAAATCTGAGGTAAAACCCCAAATAGGCGATAAAACCCCTAATAATAAAATATCTATGGACTCCAAGGAAACAAAAACGACAAATTTAGATAGCCCAACAACGACCACCACTGCCACAACCGTGGCGATGACAAAAATAACCGGGCAACAGGCCAAGTCACCTGAACGACAAGAGCAAGAAGAGCAAAAGACGGCGGCAACGACGACAACGACGACGATGGCAAAACAAACAACACAAGCCAAAGGCAACAACAGCGCCAACAAAACAGATGAATTAGACATTAATAAAACATCAACGACAACAAAAGCAACAACAACAACAACGACGACGGCGAAAACAAATGACCAACAGGCCCCAACGTTGTTGGCAAAGCCACTTACTTTGACAACCAACAAAACTGAAAGCAATGCCAAAATTACTGCTGCATCAGCACCCCCTACCGCGGCCACAAAACAACCGGAAATAAAACCGGTGGCAACAGCGGAAACAAAATCGAACGCCGCCACGCCTATTACAAAGATAGCAACAAACATTGCTGAGGCAAAACCACTGAAAAAGAAAACACCCACCAAAACCACAGCGGCGGCAACAACAACAACCACACCACCAACTAAAGCCAAAGCAAAACAATCACCAACAGCTGTCATCAACGCCGATCAATTTATTGCAAAGGCACCTGCAAAATCAAATGCATCGCCGGCAAAACAAAATGCAAACACCAACAACAAAAAGACGCCCGACAGCAAAAAGAAAGCCACAAACGGCTCGGGCAAAGTCAACGCACCAGCAAAGTCGACGACGGCAGCAGCAGCAGCTACAACCACAAATTTTGCTGGCAAAAACGTACACGACGAAAATCAAACAACAATTCGCCAAGAACAGCAAATTAGCGGCAACAAAACGAACGAAGACCAACCAGCCGATATCGCCATCAACAAAGGCAACACATGCGGCGGTAATCTATCAAAGTTCGCCACAGTATCGAATTTGGCACAGTGTTTACAAGACGTTGACGCAGATCTAGAAGATTATAAAGGATCGTCCGCGGATAATAGTGACGACAATTTCAATTATTCAGACGAAGATAGTGATTTCGATTATAGCAGTGTAGACGGTTGGAATAATTTCACACCCAGCATGAAAAAGAAAATTAAGCAACGTCACCGCAAGGAGAAACAGGCCGCAGCCGCTGCGGCTGCACAGGCTCGTTTCGATCCGCAGAAAAAAGTGAAAATCGATACGACGCGTAAATTATATGTGAAAGAAGAAGCACCGCGCTACCCTCTAGTCGCTACACCGCGTCCTCTTTGGAAACGTGAAAAAATCGTTTATCCCGATGAGGACTCGGACGATGATAGTGAAGATAGTGAAGAAAGCGGTTCCACCGAGGAAACCGATGAAACAACCAGTGATGAATGTACCAGCGCCTCCGAAGAGTATGAAGATGAATTGAATTCAGCACAAGCTTCTGGCGGCGGCGGCGGCAGTGTTGCCGGTGGCAGTGGAGGTGTTGGTGGTGATGCCAACATATCCGCCACCGGTGATCCCAATATTATACGCATGAGTACCTGCAGCAATGATTCTGGTTTTGAAGGTGGTACAGCACCTTCAAGTCCGAAAAAAATGCTCGGTAAGTCAATCAATGATGTTCGTGAGGATCTAGGTACAAAATAGTGATCACTTTTGAAGGATTTCAATTGCCATGGCACTCAAAAAGATTAGCCATGAATAGAATTCTGCGTTGTTCAAAATAAAAAAAGTAAATTGAAATAAATAATTGTGTCTTAAATATATATTTTGTGTGAATATAAAACGTGTGAATTTGTATACTAATTGTTGTCTAGATGTATACAAACAGATGCATTTCAAGACGAATGAAAAAATATATAACGCCTTCGTAAATTGTTTTCATTTATATAAAAACATAAGCAAATCAAACAATTTCACTTTTTTGAGTATTGAACACAGTAGGCGAATTTGAAGGAGAATTGGGTATATAATTATTGAAAAGAAACATATTAACATGAGATGTAGTGGTATCTTACAATTTTAGTACGGAGAACACAACCCGTACCATTCCAGCAAAATGAATTTGAATATAAGTTCGACAGGACCGAGCCTTTTGCACTCACCATCATCTGGCGTGCATTTAAAATTCCAAATTCGGCCGAGCTGAACTTTTTTAAAGTGTCCAAATACGCAGTATTGGGATCAATATGATAACCCAAAATACCAAATTACAGCCGATTCGGTTGGAAAACTTGTCCAAAATCCCTAGAATATCGAATATTGGGGGTAAAGTTATAAAGGGGCTACCCTGGATCAATTTTAAAAACTTTCGGTACAGTTGTTTGTTATTCAATGAGAAATCAAAATACCAAAGTACAGCAATTTGGTGTCCAAAACCCCCAAAATACCTAATATTGGGAGTTAGCATAATATTGAGGCTACCCTGAAAAGTATACTGGGTGAGATAAAAAATCTGCAACAAAGTCAAACGCCATAATTTTTACATAATTTTTTAAATTTTATTGAATGAAAGCAACAAATGTCGGAAATAGCATCAAATTTTAGAACAAGTTTAGAATTGTTCGAATTGGTCACCTTAGGCACGAATTATGGCCTTCAAACGGCCAATGAAACCACACGCTGCCCGAATGTTGCTCTGCGATATTTTGGTCTATTCCCGGCGAAGCACTTGCTTGAGATGATCGACATTTTATTACTGACAACCTTGCTTTTCAAAATACTACTGACGCAATAGTCCAACGGATTAGTATCTGGAGGTTTTGGTGGCCATTGTGCGCTGAAAATGAAGCAAGGAACCTCATTTTTGCGATGGTGCTAAGTCCTGATGGAATGTCCAATGTTTGCGGCCAAAATATTTGAGTGCCCAAGGCTTTACTACACCCTCCAGAATATTTTCGCTATAATATTTGGCATTTATTCTGATGCCACGGTCGATTAATACGAGCGGAGAGCGACCACGCTTGAGGGCGCTTGAGTTCTGGTGGCCAACCAAAGGTGTACATTTTCAGCTAACCTCTTTGGCAAGTAAATACGATCATTTTAATTGTTTACAAACGGCTGGACAACGAATGGTTTCTCTTCGGAGTTAACCAAATTCGGCAGTTCACCACTTTCGGCCAAGCGAAGCAACTCTTTAGCTCTTTTGAGTTTATATTCTTTGGAAATTTCTCACCAAAATACTTTTGTACGCTTATAAACAATATAAGAAGCTGTCACTGTTAACAGCTGTCGGACGAGTGGCTTGGAAATGACAGCAGTCTGATGTTGGTTGCAGTTTTTTCATCTCACCCTGTATCCTTTATTCACTCAACCCTCATATAGGGGATATGTCTTAACATGGACAGCCATCAAAACTCCAAAAAAGAGAGATTGTCAAATTGCAGCAAGTTCAGTAGAAAATTCGCCTACAATCTTTATATGGAACCCTTCTATGAAGCCTATTTCGAAAATTTGGCGGGAAAATGTTGCTAAAACCTAACAAATTCCGTAAATTAGACAGGACGTTTATTTGATAGGTTTATCAACATTTGGACCTATATAGACAATATTCAACAAAAATGTGATTTGTCCTCTAATATTCCGAAATACCACGTCGCAGCCACTTCAATGGAAAACCTTCAAAATACTCCATTAGTCAATATTGATAATGTTCCGTATACATGTATCCCAGCCTTCAAAAACTGTTTACACCAAATGAAAGCTTTCTATATCCGAGCATTGCTTTATTGGAGCTGTACCAAAGCGTGAACCGATATTGATAATTTTCGGTAAGAAGATGTGAGAACCTGCAAAATAATATTAGGGCCAGTTCGGTTGAAATACGTGCCAAAAACCGAATAATCGGGCTACCATAAAGGTCTACCCGGAATTTCGGCCCAATGTTAAAAAATAGTGGTAAAGAAATTTTCTACTCGATGAGTACCAAAAATATAAAATTACAGCTAATTTGGTTGAAACACGTGCTCCAACTGCACAAGTATCGAAATTTGGGATGTAACGTTATATGGATATACCCTAAAAAATGGGCCAAAATTGATAATTTTTAGTAAAAAGATTTGCCACCCAATGAGGTTTAAGGTTTAAGGTTTAATTTATTGAGCCTTTTTTTAAAACGTTATAATTCAGAAGAGTTTTAATAAAAGAAAGCCAAACTTAAGATTATAATGTGTTATCAAAATTTACAATATAGTGTGTACAGCACCATGCTTAAACATGTGAGAAAAGAGAAAAAATAATTATATTACAATAATAATGTAGAATAATTCCTTGCTCCCGAGAATACCGTAATTTTGAGAGTTAAAATCTCAATTAGACTTAAAAACTAAATAAAAACAAAAAAACAACAGAAGAGAACAAAGAAAAAATAAATAATATAAAAAAAAAAATAAAAAAAAAACAGCATACACATCACCCTCTATGTGTACCGAATATCGCTTTTTCATAAAAAGAATATCGAATGTTTGTGTTTATGTCGAAACTAGGTGGGACTTCATTTATATATCCAATTGGAGATAAATAGTTGATATTTGATCAACTGTATGGTCTCTGGTTGTTATAAATACATGATATATAGCTATTTTCATGACCGTTTACGCGTTGAACAAATTTTGAAATCAAATCACAAACGTATAAACCAACAGGAGTAATTTTGGACTCGACATATATTACCCTATTGGAAAAACGCTTGCAGCTTGATTCATAGTATTTCCCAATACAGTGTCTTAAAATTTTTCTTTCCAAAATTTCCATTTCGGTAATTAGAACAGGGGATATACTGAACCATATTGGGAACGCATAAAGAAATACGGGTCTAATCGAAGTTTTATATAAAAGTAATTTAGTGCTTGATGGCAGGTCCTTATTGGCCAAAATTTTTGAAAAAGACCCAAGAAGGCGATATGCTTTTCCTAAAACCTGTCTGGCGTGTTTATTAAATTTCATAAGGTTATTAAATGTGATACCTAAATATTTAAATGAGTTGCCTATAGGAATGTCAGTACCATTGAATGTTAACTTTAAATTTTTACTTTCAGGGACTACCCATTTTTTGCATTTCCCTGAAGCATTTCTAATACAAATAGCTTCAGTTTTAGATGCATTAATTTTTATACCCCATTTTGTATAGTACTGTGCAACTTTCTCCAAGTGATTTTTTACTTTACATAATGCCGTACTTGGCGATTCATCGTGTGCATATAGCAATGAATCGTCTGCATAAAGGATACCACAAGAATATCCATAATGATGTGGAAAATCGTACATGAATATACTATATAAATGGGGTGACAAAATGGAACCTTGAGGGACACCACATCCAATATCCACGAGACCACCCAATGAGAACCCAACATATCAAATTACAGCCAATTAAGTTGGAAAACGGATCCAATATCCCCCAAAATATTGGAGCTACCATAATACTAGGGATATCCTAAAAAGTGTGCCGATATACCACATATTCGATACCAACCACCATAGGAAAAAAAAAACAAAGTGTGCAAAATTCCAAACCTCTATTTTAAGTACTGCTAGCTCTATCGTGATTTCGATAGGCGGACATACAGGAATTCTCTAAATTTTTTGTTGACGAATTTTGTCTGCGTTTTTTGTAAACTACTTACAAATTCCATATACAGCGGTAAATGGTGTATTATTTTTGCCGGAATAATAATCCGTCATGATATGTATTACACAAACCAATACCTTGTTATAGGCTCATAATTGGTTTCAGACCCCATGTTACTTTCGACCAAATCCGTTTCAGACCATTTCAGAAATGATCATTTTTAACCCTTTTTGTCGGAATAAAAATCTAAAATTTTGTACTTAAAATCATATAACCGAAAAATCGCAAAGAAAGAGAGTAATTTTAAATGTCGAATATAATCGACAAAAACACTAAAAGGGTTAATCATTTTATTAATATCTATTATTTTGTTTTTGTATTTTTACAAACATTTTAATCAGCTCTTTTCAAACCTATTTGGGAATGTGTTGCGTATACGTTGTCTTTGTAACATATTGTGTATACGCCTATTGATCGCTCTTTTCCATTAAAAACACAATATAACCTCATTAGGTAACTTTTAACAAACTATTCTGTCAAATTTAAAATTTCTCAAAAGCGCATTTTTGAAAAACTACGACAAAAATATATCCCATTCACAAATTGCTAATTATGGGGCATTTACCTTTTCAGCAACAAGTGCAACTATATATGTATGCCTTTACTCATTTGTACGTGCCACTGTGGCGTCCTAATTTCTTCTAAATTCTCGCCCACACCGTTACACCTATAAAAATAAAAATTCCAACGTAATAGAACCACTTTAACTTCCTCGTTGTCGTCATTTGCAATTTACACACAAATAAACGAATGCATTTGTATATATGTATGTACATATATCTGAATATTTTAAACACTTTCGTTTGTTGCAGAGTTCGACTGCATGCATACATATACGTGTCCATCGTCATATAATAGATATTTATTGCATTTTTTCCGCAA
This sequence comes from Musca vetustissima, assembly GCF_032173495.1. Taxonomy (NCBI): domain Eukaryota; kingdom Metazoa; phylum Arthropoda; class Insecta; order Diptera; family Muscidae; genus Musca; species Musca vetustissima. The sequence goes on along the minus strand of NW_026876984.1, from coordinate 106,149 downwards.
TAAAAAGAAAAATATATTGAATTTTGTTTGCTATAGAAAGTATGACTGTGGAGAGGGTCGTGTTTTTGGAATAATACATATTATAACTTAAAAAATATATAAATTGTTCATTTCGTTTGCAACGCCTCAAAATATTCACTGGATTTGTCATAAATATTTATATATCTTGGATCAGAATAATATTTTTGTTGTTTAAGCCATATCTGTTAAAATCGCGATAGAGCTCGCAATATTTTAGATATTAATTTTTAAAACGTTTTGGTATAGCCCCCAAAAATTGTTACTTGGTGATTTTTGGCACGCTTTCATTTGAATTGGCTGTAATTTGATTTTGTAGCTTCTCTTTACAAATCTTCCTATCTTCATATCCAAAATTACCACTTTTTGGGGTAGATTCCAAATTTCGGATTTTGAGATACGTTTTTTAACTAAAATGGATATGTTTTTTAACTAAAATGGATGCGATTTTTCATTAGGATTCTTATTGCGTAGCGATTTACCTTCCAAAATTATCAATAATTTTTTGGGTTAGCCCCCATATAACGATACTCCCATTATTCTATATGTATTTGCTCTATATATATCATTTGTTTTCATTGAGTGTTAAATATTCCTATCAAAAATTGTCTATATCAGTTTCTGTTTTTGTATAGCTCTATATAACGGTATATTACTATTTTGAAATTCCAAACTTCAGAATCTGTTCTTTGATATATCTTTTTTGTTGAAATTTACTATGTTTCCACCAAGATGGTGAGATGAGTGAGATGAGTCTCACTAGTCAAAATGATTTTTCGATGGAATTCCGTACGAAGTACATGCTTTTCAAAGAAATGCTTTGACTTTTAATTACGATTTGTATTAGATCAAGTTTGAACATGGCACCCATTGGTCCACTACTTCTGGTACCTCCCCCACAAAATGGTGTCAAAATTGTGCTAAAAATTAATTTTATAATAACATGCAAATGGACTATCTTCACCAAGCCTACATCAAGTAGGAAGATGAGAACCATTGGTCCTCTGATATCTCCCCCACAGAGGGTCAACATTTTCGATATTTATAAACCCAATATCAGGTGATTGGAATGCCGATTTGAATTCAATTTTGCACAACCTATTATATTAACCAAACCTAGATACAGTTTGAAGATGGGACTCATCGGTCCACTTCTTCTGGTACATCCTACACAAATGGTCTAAAATTTTCAAATTTATGAAACCAAATCAGGCGAATGGAATACCCGATTTGAAACCAACTTTTCGCAACCTATTATCTTTACTAAGTCTAGATCGAGTCCGAAGATGGGACCCATTCATCAGTCCACTCCTTAAAATTTAAAAATTTCAATACTTATAAATCCAATATCAAGCGAATGGAATGACCGATTTGAACCAAACTATGCACAACCTATTATCTTTACCAAGTCTAGATCAAGTTCGAAGCAATGATCCATTGATACACTCCTTCTGGTACCTCGCACACAAATGGTCTAAATTTTTCATATTTATGAATCCAATATCAGGCGAATGGAATGCTCGATTTGAACCAAATTTTGCACAACCTATTATCTTTATCAAGCCTAGATCAGTTCCGAGGGTGGGACCCGTCAGCCCTCTCCTCTGGTACATCTTAAAAAAAAACTCAATATTATATTTTTGATCGACATAAAATCCGAAACATCTTCATTTAAACATAACTAAAACGAATAATAAAACCTGTGTATAACTCCGAATACCACCTCCGCATACCATGCGGTGAGGGTATATTTCTGTCGGCTACACCGACTGGCACTATTTTCTTGTTTTTAGAATGAGTTTCGACCCATTGATAAACCAAAATACCAAATTAAAGCTATCACAAAAGCCTCAAAATACCGATTATTGGGGATACTGTTATAAGGGAGTATCAAAAATGGACCGATATCTGAAAATACCAAACGTTGTAGGGGAAGTAGCAAAACATGTGAAACCAGTAAGGAAAGTTCAAAAGTCGGACGGGGCCGACACCATTATGGGTACATGCAAGAAATGTTAATATCTACAATACCCTGTAGATATAGAAATTTCTCATACATCAGTACTCTGTGCAAAATTTTGCTTCAATCAGTCCAATATTGGGAGTTTGGTGTACAATTTACTTTAAATCGGACGAAACTATATATGGGAGCTATATCTAAATCTGAACCGATTTCAACAAAATCAAATTTAGTACGCTGTGCAAAATTTTGCCTAAATCGGAAAAATATTGGGAGTATATTGCTCCATTTACAGAAAATCGGACAAAACTATATATAGCAAATTTAGATATAAATCTGAACCAACAAAATAGTTGGAATCGGTTCAGATTTATATCTAAATATGCTATATATAGTTTCGTCCGATTTTCTGTAAATGGACCTAATTCAGTACTCTGTGTAAAATTTGGCTTTAGTCGGGCAACTATTGGGAGTTTGGTGCACTATTTACATTAAATTGGACGAAACTATATATCGGAGCTATATCTAAATCTGAACCGATTTCAAGAAAACTTGGCATAAACTATCTAGACCTAATTCAAAACTCTGTGGAAAATTTTGTCTCAATCGGACCAGAATTGGGAGTTTGATGCATCAATAAGTTAAAATCAAACGAAAATATATATGGAAGCTATATCTAAATCTGAAGCGATTTTCTCCAATTTCAATAGGGTTCGTCCTTGGGCCAATTAAGTGACCTGTGCCAAATTTCATCCAAATCGAAGCATAAATGCACTCCGTACTTTGTTAACAAAAATACATGGACAGACGGACGGACTGACAGACGGACATGCATAAATCGACTCAGAAAGTGATATATGGGGACTACCCCAAAAAGGGGCGAATATTAATCATTTTTGGGAGGGAGGTTTGTTACCATATACGACTACAAAAAACCAAATTACAAAGAATTTGGTTGAAAAACGCGTTCAAGAACCCCAAAATACCGAAAATTGGGGGGTACCCTTATATGGGGGCTACCCGAAAAAAATGGACCTATATTTATAATTTATAGTGGAGAGATTTGCTACATAATAAGAACTCGATTACAGTCAATTCGGTCGAAAAATACGATCAGAACCCCCAAAATACCAAAAATTTGGGGGTCCCGTTATATGGGGACTACCAGAAAAACTGGACCTATATTTACAATTTTTAGTGGTGTAATTTGGTACACAATAAGAACCCAATGTACAAAATTTCAGAGAATTCAGTTATAAAATGAGCCCAAGAACATCAAAATACTGAAAACTGGGGGTACCCTTATATGGGGGCTATCCGAAAAAATTAACCTATATTTATAATATTTAGTAGGGAGATTTGCTACCCATTAAGAACTCAAAGTACCAGATTTCAGTGGATTCGGCCGACAAATGCGATCAAAACCCCCAAAATACCGCAAAAATGGGGGTACCCTTATATGGGAGCTATCCGATAATATGGACCCATATTTATAATTTTTAGTGGAGAGTTGCTACCCAATAAGAACTCAAAGTACCAAATTTCAACGAACTCAATTAAAAAAACGCTCTAAAGAACCTCAAAATACCGAAAATTGGGGTAACCTTATATGGGAACTATGTCTAAACGTGGACCGATTTTCTCCAATTTCAATAGGGTTCGTCCTTGGGCCAATTAAGTGACCTGTGCCAAATTTCATCCAAATCGGATCATAAATGCGACCTGTACTTCGTTAACAAAAATACATTGACGGACAGACGGACAGACGTCCATGCATAAATCTACTCAGAAAGTGATTCTATGCATATTCTCAAAAGGAACCATGGGTCTATCTCGATTATTTTTGCCTGTTACAAACATATGCACAAAGACATAATACTCTGTACCACAGTGTGGTGAAGGGAATAAAAAGTTCTATCCACATACTGACAAGCCGACAAACAGACGGACAGGACCAAACCGACATAGGATATTATTCTGATTAAGAATATGACAAGTAAAACCATCTTGCCTTAAATCGGTATCATATAATCTAAACAGCATTTCTTGTATCTCCAAAGTGGTGTAGAGTATCATATAGGAATCCCGTCCGACTTTTGTCACTACACCAAGCCTACGTTATATTTTACCCACTTATCAGTCATCACATTGCCTGTGAAGACGAATTCTGTCATCACTTGTAATAAAAGTATTTTTTTTTTCGTCACTCCAATGACAACACATCCATTTTATGGTCGCTTGTCCACGCTTCTATAATGACCAAGCCAATGTAGCGTATGATAGCGAAATGTATGCGTAATGTGTCATAAAGGAACATACACACAAAAATTAATGAAATGCAAGAATTTTTATTCGAAAACAAAATGCAAGGAATCTGACACACAGTACAGCCAAAACCAACGAACAAACTTATTTCAAGAAAGTGAACTCATTGCAATTTAAATTCAATTTTATTTGATAGTTTTCATTTTTTTCAACAGATTTGTTTGGCATTTTAAAATGGTTTGGAAAATGAAGAAGAACAAACATAAAACTAAAAAATGAAAAACTATTTGTACAAATAAATGTAATGACAAGAAAGATGAACGAAAAAAAACGAAATAAAAATTCGTGTGTAATGAATGGATGTCAGATTTCGATTGTTATGTCCACAGCTAGAAAAAAAAGATTTTACTTTGTGAAAAAAAAAAACTATAAGAAAAAGTCATTGAACTTTGTATTGAAAAAAATTATTTTAATTTTTTACATATATTTTTTTCTTGGTAGGAAATATAATTTATAATTGAAATATGACTACAGAATGTGTTTTCTCCTTCTTCTTCTTGTTCTTGTGTACCCCTTAGGAAGAGATTTCTTTAGAAATCATGCGATTATTGCCTGTTATGTGTTCTTTTGGGTGACCACAAATTGGCGTCAATATAGTTCTTGCCTCGTTGTTTACTACTGTATGCCTGGCAAGGTCAATTTTGTTGTATATTTACTAAAAACCAACAACAACTCATACATTCCGTTCTTTTTGTCGATTTCTTTACATTATCAACGGCTGGCTGACTGGCTGGCCATTGTCTATAATGGACTGCGGGCTGTTTCTAATCTATTTTTTTTTACAAGTTCATCTAATGATTTGTTCTTCTTGTTGTGTATTTGGTTCACACTTCTTCCCAATTTGTTGCCAAAACGGATGTTATTTCTGTTTGATTTTATTTATTTTTTTTATTCCGTTTATTTGTTTTCTTTCTTCTACTTCATGCTTGTTGGATTGGATTTATCGTTTGTATTAACCCTCGCATTATTGATTGTGTATTTTTTTTTTACTTCAGATTTTATTACCCTTCATGAATGTCAAAATAAAAAAATTATATATGACTATATATTTTCTACATTCATAATTCGGTCACTGAACCGAATATTTTTGCATAGGATATACAAATTGTTAACATTCTCAATTGTTTCCAATTATTTTTGCCCTTGTTACTTCAGAATCCTAGTGCCAAAATTAGGGTTAATACAATAGAAAATGCGAAATTCTAATTATATCATAAATTAGTATTTTATTAAGTTCTTCAACATTTATTGTTAATAATCGTATACATTAACATAAGTTCCAAGCATCGTTGCGATACGCCACATTATGATTTGTATAATGTTTACATGAATGTCTTTTATAAGTCATAAAATGAATTTTTCTGATGTGAACTAAATTCCGTATGTGTACGAGTGAATCTAATTTTGGATACAACAATGTCTGTTTGCTGATGTAAATCTGCGCATAGTTTACGTATGTGAATAGATGACAGTAGTCACAAGGAATTAGATTGATTGGGCAATTAACGGTATGCACACAGAAAATATTTAGTTTTTGTTAGAATATAAAACGTTCGCAGGGGATATGAGGAGAGCGAATTTCGGATTATTTTCATAAAAAGATCGGAAACTTTATACATTTCTTCTAATAGGGTGTATGTTTGGAAAAGTAAAATATAAAATTAGAAACACTCAGGGGGGAAAAATAACAGAAACCAATAAAAACGTTGTTACATTTGGTCCGGCAGAACGTTTATACCTTCCACCATGGGGTGGGCAAATGTGGTGGACCGAATTAAAATCAACGACTCCAGTTTCTACCTTTGGCATATTTTCAAAATCTTGTTTCACGTGGTGAATAATTATCCAATAAAATACAAATTTGGACACTTTAGGTTTTTGTTAATTTGACCCTCGAAATATTGAACGATTATCATCTAAACAGTCGTTCTAGGTAGTTGGAGAGATCCCCTTCACCGTATAAAATATGTGATGTTGGGGATATAATAATGGCCTCTAGAGCGAATATGAAATCTGACAAAAATAAAGTTTTCGATTCTTTTCAAATTATATCAATTTACTATCAAATACTCGGCCTTCTCTATGGACGTCAGCAGAATACAAATCGGCCTTCTCCTATACGCATCTTCATTGGTCATTGCGAAATTTCAGGACGATTGGTTTATAACTGTGGCCTGTATCGAGTTTACAAATTATAATGGACAGACGGACGGATGGATAGACACACATACCTACATCGATTCAGCTATACTTAAAGATGGGTCTAGGATCAATATTTCGCGACTTTACAAACTCTTGGGGCTGTACAATGCTATAACACACTGACAACATAGTGGTGTAAGGTATAATTACAGACACTAAGTTTGAAAAACTAGACTGGGAAATTTTACATATTAAAAACCAGTAAACCAGTAAAACTATATAATACCCTTCACCACTTTGGATATATTCAAGATACATCGCATTTTTGAAAGATCAGTAAAATGAAATTGGGCCCATAAACATATATTTCTACAACCTATACTAAATTTGTCATTTGGTCAGATATAGAATTGCTTCTTACAATGGGACCAAATTATGTAAATCAATTTAAAGCATAATCAATCGGACACCCGTTAATTATTTGGACACATATCTGATAAACATGAGGAGTTTGGTGCACCATTTATTTAAAATCGGACGAAAATATTGTTACGTTCTTAGATTTTACTTAATCCCGTGTAGACGTTGTTTTATTTCCCAATACAGTTCGTACTAAATAAAACGCGGGTTCTTACTGATTACGATTATTACAATGATTTTATTGACACAACTTTACTTTGCACTTGACTTTACTTGATGGTTTCAATTCGCGATCTGATTCACAACTAACTAACTGCCTTGCCATTCCCCCTATTTATATGAGCCCTGCCTGTCGCTACAGAAGTTTCTAGACGATCTGGTAACACCTAGATTTGGAACAATCTACCAATGCAACAAACACATACAAACTTACATTGAGTGAACAATAACAACAACACATATACAGGCGAGGGAGTAACAAAGAAAGAGGAATTAAGCGAGCATCAATGATGACGTTTAACAAGAATTGTACGTCAAGAACAAAATAGAAAATGGAAGGATGTAGAAAAATCTATACAGTAGTTGTTGTTGTGAAGTTATTCGAATAAACTGCGTAGTAGAAATTTATGTTACAATTCAAATTCTTAAATTAACGGAATTCATCTAAATTAACTTAAATCTAAAGTTGTATTCGTAACAATATGTATAAAAGCTATATCAAAATCTAAGCGGATTTCATTGAAACTTGTCGCAGAATATCGGCCACATTTTGAGTTCTTGGTACATCATTTACTTAAAATCGGGAGAAAATCTGTATGGTAGCTCTATCCAAAATTGAACCGATTTCAATAATACTTTTAACATGCTAGGTTATATAAATTATATAACTTTGGGTCTTTGGTTCACCTTTTACTTAAAATCTGACGAAACTATACATAGGAACTATATCTAAATCTGAACCGATTTCAACAAAACTTGCTACACGTTATCTCATAATAACTTCAATAAGTTGTGCAAATTTTTGTGCTAATTGGACCCACATGGGGAGTCCGGTGCAGCATTTATTTCTAACTTCTAGGTTATACTAAGTTCATTACGAAAGATATATGTAGACTTTGGTGCACAATTTGCATTAAATCGGACTAAAATGTATATGGGAGCTATATCTAAATTTGGACCGGATTTCAGGAAACTTAACACACATCATTCTAGAACCACTTCGTTATGCTGTGTGATATTTGGTGCAAATCGAAAGATATATAGGGACTCTGCCGCACAATTTACATTAAATCGGATGAAAATATATATGGGAGCTATAATTAAATCAGAACCGATTTTCACGAAACTTAACATATATCATTTTAGACCTAATTCAGTACTCTATGCCAAATTTCGTGCAAATCAGAAGATATATAGGGACTTTGGTATACCATTTACCTTAAATCGGACGAAAATATATATGGGAGCTATATCTAAATCTGAATCGATTTTTCCAATTTTCTTTACCAAGAACAGGGATTGTCAAACCAGAGCAACTAAATCCATCTAGATATAGACAGTTGAGTGCAATGCCAAAACAAAGACCTATAATTATAATTTTTTGTGCATGCCAGCCTCCAAAACATGGACCAATAAAAATTACTTTCTGGAATCCCGAATGCCGAATTACAGGCCATTCGGTTGGAAAATGTGTTCAAAGCCTTCAAAGTATCGAAAATTGTACGGGACCTTTTATATGGAGCTATGTCAAAACATGGACCTATGTATAATAATCCTTTTTTGAGCAGATCTTTATCAGCCTCAAAACCCTTGAAATGCCAAATTAGAGGTTTTCCGGTTGGTACCATATTGAGCCTTGGACAAAACATGGGCCCATAATGGCCCATAATTTTCGGCATAGATGTGCTGTTAGTGTTGCTAAAATCTTAAAAACACATAAAATGTGACAGCACCTTTATGTCGGACAATTTCAAAAATTGGTCCCATATCAAAGTAGTTCAACACAAATCTGTGTCACTTCAATGGGAAAATGCGGCGAACCCCTTTAAAATACCGACAGCAGGACGGTACATTTTTGAGCCTATTTGAGCTTTGTCCAAACATTGGCTAATATTTTCGGCATATATTGATGTCCGGAACCCAAATATCAAATTTGAGCCAATACGATTGAAAAATACCAAATTGATGTGAAACTGCTTCTAAAACCTTCTAACCTCAAAAAAAAAAGTGTGGGATCTTTATGTGGGCCAGTGTCAAAACATGTTACTGCAATGGTTCTATTTTATTCTCCAAGAACCCTGATTTTCTTATTAGAGCTACTTCAAAGGGAAAATGTGGCCAACATTTTCCATATATCAACAGTGGCCTACTGTTGATATTTGGAATTTATATTTTTATACCCTTCACCACACTGTGGTACAGGGTATTATGTCTTTGTGCATATGTTTGTAACAGGCAAAAGGAAACGAGCTAGACACAGGGTTCCTTTTGAGAATATGCATAGAACCACTTTCTAAGTCGACATATATCTCCCATATATATGTTCGTTCGATTTCATGTAAATGGGATACAAAAGTCCCTATATATCTTCCGATTTGCATGAAATTTGGCATAGCCTTCTGAATTGAGCCTAGAATGATGTGTGTAAAATTTCTTGAAAATCGGTTCAGACTTAGATATAGCTCCCATATATATTTTCGTCCGATTTTATGTAAATGGTGTACAAAAGTCCCTATATATCTTCCGATTTGCATGAAATTTGGCATAGCGTACTAAATTGAGTCTAGTATGATGTGTGTAAAATTTCTTGAAAATCGGTTCAGATTAAGATATAGCTCCCATATATGTGTTCGACCGATTTAATATAAATGGTTCAACAAAGTCCCAATATATCTTTCGATTTGCACGAAATGTGGCATAGCGTACTGAATAAACCCTAGAACGATGAGTGTTAAGATTCGTGAAAATCGGTTCAGATTTAGATATAGCTCCCATATATTTTTGCCCGATTTAATTTTAATTTCGCACGAAATTTGACATGGCGTACTGAATTGAGTCTGGAATGATGTGAGTAAAGTTTCTGAAAATTGTCCTATTTTAAGACCCAAAGTTAGGCAGATTGCCACACAATTTTGCACAACGTACTAAAGTTTGTGTAACATAACATGTGTCAAGTTTTGCTGAAACCAGTTCGGATTTATTTTGCACAACGTACTTAAAATTGTTTAGCCAAGGGTGTGTCAAGTTTTGTTGAAATCCGTCCAAATTTAGTTGTATCTCCCATATTGTTTCGTCCGATTTTAAGTATGACCTAAAATATGACCATTAGGAACAAAACGTCGGCGCACAATGTCATACATCCCCCCACTAATAAATAGTTGTTTTTTTATAAAAACAACAAAGTGGAATCCAGCCTGACTATTTTGCAAAAAAATACAAATGGTATCCCAAATAAACCGCCAACACTACTAAAATTGTTTTCCATTATCGAAATCGAAAAATACAAGTAAAATGTCGTTATATTCGGACGTACCGAACTTTCTATATGCTTAACTATAAGATGGACACTTAAACTTCATGAAATCGAACCTATTAAAGGGTACTATGTCAGTTGCGTAGTTAGGGCTCTAAATCAGACGACATATACATTTCATGTTTTCTAGTTAAAACCGATTTTTAAGAGCTCGAATTGTCATGGTCTTCTTTTTTCCGATTTCTCCCAGGACTTACGGCCTTGGCTACGGAACAGTAGCTAGTAGTATAGTGCTATAATATTTTAGCTGAAAATGTCGGCCAAAAATTATCATTATCTTTCCAATTTCAACCGAAAAGATCCAACCGTTGGTTTCGATCTTCCATTTGACATTTCTTGCAGAGAGACACAATGAAATATTTTCTATTCGGAACTACTTGCTTACATTAACATCTAAAATTTTTCATGTGTAATAACAAAAATAATTTACAAAATTCTTGTTCACCTAAAAATATTTACATATTTACAATGTTATTCTTGGAATATCCCTGATCAAACGTACTTAGTCTACATTTTTGTATAATTCTTATTTATAAACTAATAGAATAGAACATAAATAAATCTGGCATTTGTTCATTTTCCACAGAAAAGGAATTTAAAAACAAATAACCAAAAATTAAAATCCCCACACTCCCCCAACTCAGCAAAGAAAAACGTGTATTCAATTAATTCATTATTTTGTATATTTAAAAAAAATCTATAAATTGTCTAAACAAAAAACAAAACAACAACAACAAATTCAACAGCAGGGCATGGGTGGTGGTGACGTGGATGATTCGGTGGCAGTTTTTGATGGCCACCCAATCGTCTGACCACAACCACTGCCCGAACAAATATAACACAACTATATACTCATTGGTATTTTTCCTTTTTTCTCTCTCTCTCCCGATTTTGTTTGGAACGATTGTTGTTTGGTTTTTATTTCCAGAATGTGACGTGAATTGTCACAAAAAATGTGAACGTCTTACGGCCAATTTGTGTGGCGTCAATCAGAAATTAATTGTTGAAGCTTTGGCCAACGTAAAAAGAGGTAAACGAAAAAAAATTGAAAACAAAAGATAATAAGTATACAAACAAAAATTAAAATAAAGATGTCTGCCGACAGACAGGCAGATATATAGCATCTTCTACATGGATAAAGGAATACGACCGAAGAAAATATGAACATCACATGATTTATAGAGAGGGCGCGCAAAGTTTTCATAATAATATGCAAAATATTTTTCTTATTTTGATATTCGTTCATGTTTTAAAATATTTTATGATTAACATTAAGTAATATTTTATTTTGTCCACAGGAATTCATAAATAAAACAGAGTGTGTAATATTAAACAAGTAAAAACGATGTTAATTTCGGCCGGACAGAACTTTTTATACTCATCACCATGAGGTGGCCATTCAAAATATCTATAATCAATTGGACATTTATTTAGAACCCAAATAAATATCCGTGGCACAAAATTCCCAACTACAGACACTCAGTTTGGACGGATATACTGAAAATTGGAGGTAACCTGATATTGGGGCTATACCAAAACTTCTACCGATATTGATAAAAAAATGAGATCCAATGATAACACAGAATATTAAACCAAAATACCGAAGGTACCATTGTGTGCGGTCTACCCTCGGTACTTGAGCAAGTGGTCCTATAGACTACAATTTCAAACGGGATTTATGTTTTGTGAGAATCTTATGATTTTGTTTGGGCCTCTTTCGAGAGTTTTCGTGTACACCACACGAACAGATAAAAAACTTTTCTTATAAAATTCGATATTGTCGAACACAAAAAATGGTTACATTAACCGAAATTCGTGATTTTGAAGGGTGGAAAACTTATTTTTGAAAAAAGTATCAATATTCTGATGGCCCTAGCCACATTTTCTATATGTGAGCACAGTGCACGTCGCATGTATAAGCGATTTGGATGATGTTTTGCACCAGTCACTTATTTGGCCAAAGAACAAACCCAATTGAAATTGTAATAAAAATTCGGTTCAGATATAGATATAGCTCCCATATATATATAGTTTCGTCGGATTTAATCTAAATGGTGCACCAAACTCTCAATATTTGTCCGATTATGACAAAATTTTGCACAGCGACTGACACAGGTTCAGATTGATGCATGCGAAGTTTTGATGAAATCGGTTCAGATTTTTATATAGCTCCTATATATAGCTTCGTCCGATTTAATATAAATGGTGCACCAAACTCCCAACATATGTCCGATTGAAACAAAAATTTTGCAGAGCATACTAAATTAAATCCAGCTTGATGTCTGTGAAATCGGTTCAGATTTATATACAACATCAATATATAGTTTCGTTTGATTTTATTTAATGGTGCCCGGTAGTACAAAATGAAAAAATTCGCTGTTGCAAACATAAACTTACTGTGAAAAAATTTCATTTCGGGGGGAGACCGGGCCCCCCGGGCCGCCCCCCTGCGTACGTCCCTGGTGTACGGTACCAAATTGAACATAGAATAACGTGTATTGGATTTTTCATATAATATATTATTCAGATGTTGGTATAGCCGCTCTATATTTTCTTCTAAGTTCATATAAATTGTGCATCAAATAATACGCGTTTCGTCCGATTCTATTTTGATGGTGCTCCGAAGATGATATGTCTGTTCTATCTACAGGACATTGTACATGTTTGTGTCTTGTACAGTACGGACTTGTGTCTTTTGTATGTACCCAAATTGGTGAATGGTATCATATAGTCGGCCCCGATCGACTTTTGAACTTTCCTTGCGGGTTTTTAAAATATTTTAGCGGCATTTTCCAACCAAGGAGCCTGTAAATAAATTTTTGAAAAACATTTTGCATAAAAGGACCATATTTTGACATAGCCACCATAGCAACCCCGACAATTTTTAGATCTTTTAATGCTCGGAAATGCATTTTCCGAAGTATCTTCAATTAGGTACTTTGAGATTTGAATCCCATATCATGGTCCTAGTGGTATAAAAAGCGTATTCCATATACAGGGTCAGATGTGAAAAACTGCAACTAACTTCAGACTGCTGTCATTCCCAAGCCACTCGTCCGACAGCTATTAAAATTATTCCAGTGACAGCTCATTATATTGTTTACAAGCATACAAAAGCATTTTGGTAAGAATTTTCGAGAAAAATAGTTATTCGTGGTGGAATTCAAGCGTCATGGTGCGATTTTTTTATATTTGGATGAAAAAACACAAGTGGCTATCGTTAGAGCACTACAGCATTTAAATGTGAATAAATCTTTTGTGTCTCGTACCATCGCTCGTTACCGTGATATTGGTAGCGTAGCCCGACGTCAAGGAAGTGGACGGAAGAAAACAGCAACATCAGCAGAAATGATTCGAAAGAGGCGACTTGATCGAAACCCGCGTCGTAGTGGCGCAAAATGGGTAGTGAGCTGAACATATCGCAATATTCCATTCGGCAAATATTGAAAAATGAGCTAAGGGTAAAGCCATTGAATTCCAAAAAGTGCAAGGAGTTACCCCGCAACAGAAATGAAATAGACTCAATAGAGCTAAAGAGTTGTTTCGCTTGGCCGAAAGCAGTGAACTACCGAATTTGGTTTTCTCCAATGACAAAACATTCGTTGTCCAGCAGTTTGTAAACAAACAAAATAATAGTGTTTACTTGGCAAAGAGGTCAGCTGAAAATTTGCACCTTCGGTTGTTATCGTACTCAGCACGCTGTTATCGTACTCAGCACGCTGTTATCGTACTCAGCACGCGCCACCGAAGTCTGGAGTATTTTGGAAAGTAAGGTTGGCACTAACAAATGCCAAAGTGTCGATCACCTCAAGCAAGCGATTGGCCGTTTGAAGGACATAGTGCAATTTTTATGCCCTCCACCATAGTATGGAGGATATTTTTCCGTTTGTAACTCATCGAAATAATAATTTCCGACCCTATAAAGTATATATTTTTTTGTCAGTATAAAATTCTATGACGATTTAAGCATGTTCGTCTGTCCGTCTGTGAGATAGAACCCCAAAATTTTGTATAGAGTCTGTCTTTTGCAGGCAGGTCAAGTTCGAAGATGGGCTATATCGGTCCACGTTTAGGCATAGCTCCCATATAAGAGTACCCCCCAATTTTCGGTATTTTGAGGTTCTTGAGCGGGTTTTTCAACCGAATTCGCTGAAATTTTGTACCAAATCTCCCCACAAAAAATTATGAATATAGGTCCATTTTTTCGGATAGCCCCCATATAAGGGTACCTCCAATTTTCGGTATTTTGGGGTTCTTGAGCGCGTTCTTTAACCGAATTTGCTGCAATTTGGCATTTTGTATCCGTATATGGTAACAAATCTCCCTACCAAAAATTATTAATTTTCGCCCCCTTTTTGGGGTAGTCCCCATATAACCCCCTTTTTATATAAAAAAATATCTGATTTGTTCCGCGTTTTGTGTTTTGTTCTAAGACTCTGTTGTAATCATTTCTCCTGCGGAGGATAGCGAGATAAAAAATTATAACGTAAGGTTCGCCCTGTGTGGAGGTTCCAGAAGGAGTTCCCTATCTTTGAATTTGAACTAAATTTGGAAGAAATAATAATATGGGCAAAGTTTGGATGGAATCTTAATTTTCTGAAACGGATTTTGTCCAAAGAAACATGGGGTCTAGAACCAATATTTCGGTGATGCACATTTTCACCGTGTTAAATTGTATACACCATCATTAACCATAAGACTGAGGGTATAATTATCCATTAAAAATTTCTGAAATTTGTATTATGGTTTACATAATCCCTTTTTTAGAAATGTCGGTATAGGTCCACTTTTTGGTATGTTCCCTATATTTTCAATTCTAGTACCTGTCAGTATATCTATGGTGAAGTTCGGTCCGGTCGAACTTAACGCTTTTTCACCATTGCGGACCGATCTGACATTTGTGATTTTCTTTTCCCCATTCCGTAAAAGTAAAAGTAAAGTAAAAACGTCGTTAAATCGGGTCAGAAATTGCTTTTTATACATTATTTTTTCCAAAATTACAGTCACTTAGGTAGGAAAACCGATAATTAAACAGAGCTTTTGTGTGGGGGCTATTCCAAATCATTAACATATGTTGTATAATTTCTGTAAATATTTATGTGGGGCCTATATGAAAAGTCGATCTATATAGACAATTGTGTAGAGGCAAATTGGCCAATGGAGATTTTCTATTCAATAAGAATTCAAAATATAAAATTACAGCCAAATTGGTAGAAAAATGTGCCACAACCCGCCAACATGCCGAATAATTAGATGAACCAGTATATGGGTGCTACACGGAAACATAGGCCACTATTGAGAATGCAAAAAAATGCAGTCAAATTGAATAAAAATCGCACCCAAATTCCGTAAAATATTGATCATTTTTAGTAATGTTATAAATACTATACCAAACATAGAGAATACATTGCTCTCCGTATTTGGACGAAACGTAAACACTACGCAACAGACAAAACATAGTCGTTATAACAACAGATACAAAATAAATAAACAAAGAAATTTATTTTTAATGAAATAGAAAATGTAAAGGTATAGAACATAATGATGCTCATTACTGCAACCTTGACCGACTTCCACGAGTTTGTCGTCTCTAGTATCATTAGCATCGGCTGTCATTAACCTCATAAACTGTTGACGTAAATTGGCAGCAAACCTTCAAGAATTGATTTTTTCAACAAAGCAATAACTATAGTTGTCTCTAATTACCCCAAAAATAAGCCAAAATGGCTTTCCTTGAAACCCCAAAAACACATGTGTGCAAAAATAATTATGTGATGTTCATATTTTTCGAGAAGTCTATATGACATGTTCTAGCCAAAAAAAAAATATGCAATCATATATATTTAATAATATTTTGTTGTACAGGTGCTCGTGAAACCAGAGATTCACCCAGTACGCCGCCCAGTTTAAATCCAGCATATAAAATTGAACCAAATGAAGAACAAGATGGTATGGAGAATAATTATTTTTGAAAAATTTTTAACCAGCAAACAAGTGATCACTACTTTGTATCTTTAAGTTTATATTTTTAACTTTATTTAGTTAATTTTTTATGTGAATTTAATTTTATCTAATGTTCTCCCCCCTCTCTAGAAACTTCATATACATATTCACAATTCCAAAAATCCGGACGTTTTACACCGCCAGCCACAATTATACCTAGATTTAAGAATTATTCAGTTGATGATTTTCATTTCCTAGCTGTGCTAGGTAAAGGCAGCTTTGGCAAAGTAAGTTTCCAAACAGCGACATATTTTTTCGTTTAATGTATGTTATCGTTAACCGATTAATTTTTCTAGGTCCTATTAGCTGAATTACGTGATACAACTTATTATTATGCAGTTAAATGTTTGAAAAAAGATGTTGTCCTCGAAGATGACGATGTCGACTCAACGCTGATAGAACGTAAAGTTTTGGCCTTGGGCACAAAACATCCGTATTTGTGTCACCTGTTTTGTACATTTCAAACAGAGGTAAGTGTCGAAAATTGTTTTGTTGTCTAGTATAGACGATTAAAAGATATATGGGAATTTATTTATATTTGGTTTTTATGTGCACATGCGAAATTGTATCAATTAAATTAGTTTAATCGGAAATTGAAATTGCCTTTAAGAAAAATTTATTGGATCACAGGTAGATAGTATAAATAAATTACGTTCGATATTCGAAGCATAAAAACTCAAGATATTCTACAGGAAAGTTATACCAATCATGTCATGAAGGGTCGTATGAACATATACAGCAATTAAAATATAGGCCGAAATATCTAAATCCAGAGACGACAAAAGTTAAAACCATGGGACAATTTTAAAAATATTTGGCTGTTTGACTCTGGTGGACCTGGCCACTCTGGCTATATACAAGAGGGGCACTAAACATCTTTTTGTAGGACATAATAAATTATATGTATGGCAAATACCGGGTGAGATAAAAAACTGCAACAAGCATAATACAGAGTATTATGCTTTGCGCATATGTGTTTAACAGGCAAAAGGAGACGAGATACACACATGGTTCCTTTTGAGAATATGCATAGAATCACTTTTTAAATCGATTTATGCATGTCCGTCTGTCCGTCTGTTGGTGTTAAATTGTAAACAAAGTACAGGTCGTTCGATTTGCACGAAATGTGTCATGGCATACTAAATTGAGCCTAGACTGACGTCTGCCAAATTTTGTGAAAATCGGTTCTGATTTAGATATAGCTCTCATATATAGTTTCGTCCGATTTTATGTAAATGGTGCACCAAATACCCTATATATTTCGATGTCTGCCATGTTTCGTGAAAATCGGTTCAGGTTTAGATATTTTCCTCCGATTTAATGTAAATGGTGCACCAAAGTCCCTATATATAAAGATTTGCACGAAATTTGGCATGACGTACTGAAGTGAGCCTAGAGTGATGTGTGTGATATATATTTTTGTCCTATTTAATGTAAATAATGTACCAAAGTTTTTATATTGCATAGCGTACTGAATTTAGTCCAGAATGATGTGTGTCAAGATTCGTTAAAATCTGTTGAGATTTAGATATAGCTCCCTTATATTATCGATTGATTATATAATTGACGCGCCAATGGTTGATAGGAACAAAACGTACTGAAATTAGTATAACCTAACCTGTGACAAGTTTCGTTGAAATCAGTTCATATTTGGATATAGCTTCCATATATATTTTCGTCCGAGTTTAAGTAAATGGTGCATCAAACTCCTCATGTTTGTCACATTGACATGAAATTTTGAACAAGGAAATTGAGCATAGAAAAATTGAGCATAGAATAACGTAGTTGCATTTTCTAGATATACAGACATATGCCAACGGATGTCCTATTGATATTTCTTTGAAGTCGATTTACATACTTTTGTGCCATTGTAGCAAACGAATAACATGTTTATGGATTAATCTAAGTCGATTCACATTTAGATAAATATCCCATATTTTAGTTCATCAAATTTCATGTTAATAGTCCTGTTTAATATACCCATAATGGTGAAGGGTACCATATAGTCGGCCCCGTCCGACTTTACTGCTTTCCTTACAGTTATTTTTTTTATTTTTATTGTATGAAACCAAAAATGTCGGAAATAGCATCAAATTTTAGAATAAGTTAGATTTGATCAAATTGGTCACCTTTAGCACGAATGCAAACGCCAATGAAACCGTTATACGCTGCCCGAATGTTGGTCTGCGGTATTTTCCGGCAAATTCCCGGCGAAGCGCTTGCTTGAGGTGATCGACACTTTGCTATTTTTTACTGCCAAACTTGCTTTTAAAAATACTCCAGACACAATATCCGGAGCTTTTGGTGGCTATTGTGCGCTGGAAATGAAGCGAGGAACCTCATTTTGTAAGCATTCTTGGGTGGCGCGTGCTGAGTGCGATGGTGCTGAGTCCTATTGGAATGTCCAAGGTCTCCGGCCAAAATGTTTGCGTGCTCAAGGCTTTGATGCACCCCCAGAATATTTTCGCCATGATATTCGGCATTTATTGTGATGCCAAGGTCGATAAATATGAGCGGAGAGCGACCATCGGCTGCTATGGCGGTACACACCATGACCATGGCCGGCGCTTGAGTTTTGGTGGCCAATCGAAGCCACTTGTGGTTTTCCAGCCAAATATGAAGAAATCACACTATCACGCTTGAATTCCATCACAAATAACTTTTTTTCTTGAAAATTCTCTCCAAAATGCTTTTGTGCGCTTGTAAACAATATAATGAGCTTTAACTGGAATAATGTTAACAGCAGTCGGACGAGTGGCTTAGAAATTACAGCAGTCTGAAGGTGGTTGCAGTTTTTTCATCTCACCCTTTATATCTTATTTGCAATACCAAACATCCTAGGAGAACTAGCAATGACTGTTCAAAATTTCAGTGTTTTTTTTAATATTGCGATCCATATCGTGATTTCAACAGGCGGACAGACAGACGGACATGCATATATAGACATAGAATTTTATTCGGATCCAGAATATATATACTTTCTGTGGTGAATTTTTCATGGTGTTGCAAACTAAATGACAAATTGCGATCCATATCGGGATTTCAACAGGCGGACAGACAGACGGACATGCATATATCGACATAGAATTTTATTCGGATCCGAAATATATATACTTTATCTGGTGAATTTTTCAGGGTGTTGCAAACTAAATGACAAATTTAAATCAGAATACTAATGCAGTAGACATCGTGCATACAAACATACAAACGCCTAAATGAAGTGTTTTCGATTCCATCGATATAATCCAAACATTTAGTAATAATAATAATAATAACATTAGGTTGGGGAGAAAGAAACCCATTATTTTTATATGCACTATATGCATTATATGTTTATAGGACTTTGTTACAATTTTAAAGGCATTTCTCGATCATTTCTCCGATTTTATCGACAACCGGCCTACCTGTGCGAAACGCATCTTTAACATCAAAAATTCCTGAACGGAATCTACGAAACCAAAATTGCACATAATTAGTTGTTACTGTAAAATGTAACGATTTTTCTCTTTGTTCACTTCCATTTTGAACACCCTGTAACTTCACAACTGAATGCACCAAACAAAAAACAGCGAAATTTCACCCTTCCAACGAGCATAAATCTGAAATGGTTTGATAGATATTTTACGTGAAATCTATCAGTACAGCCATCTGCCGAACAAATATTGGATTTATTTTTCCCCAACCTAATACATATATAAAATTCTTATCATACATGACTAAATCACCTGCGAATTTATAACTGGACTAATAGTTTGGTAAGCAATAAAATCAATGAGAGGCATGTTTCTGTTTTGAATTACTTAATTAAAAAACATAAATACGTATGTAAATATATTAAACATTATAAAAAAAAATTGTTTTAATACCGTTCCTTTCCATATAATTCGTGAACGTTAGACACGCGTCTGTATCTTGTATATATAGCAAATAAAACACATAAAACAGAAAGACCCCAAAAATAAAGGTAAAATAATCTAATTTTATAATAAAATGGCCATCATTGAAGCTATTTTTTGTTTGCACACAAGAAACACTGTCGCTGCCGACAAATGAAGACTCATTCATTTGTTCTTCAGCGATGTAGACCCCAATTCATAACAACCAATCGCCCTCATACCTGGGGGCGATGCGGCTAAAATGCGCTACCGCCATTCAAGTGCCAATGACCATTTTATGGATCAGGGTACATTTCAAACAAATTGAACTAGATTCGTAATGGGAATAGGCTGCATACCTAGACACCAAAGCACACACACACACACATACGCACCCATTAAAGACGCTTATGTTTCAAGTAAATTCTTGATTTACTCGCTCACGTATCGTCCGTGCCATACCATGCTATGCCATATGATTTGTGTACAAAAAATGTCGATTTCCACCTACAAACAAAAACGAAATGTTTGTTTTGTCATACCCCGCCACCATCGTCGTCTTCACCATGGGGGGATTTGCACAGCATAATGTGATGGCGTAACCCAGCAGCTATGCTAAAATCTCATCATTATGTTTAGTTAAACATACTTAAATTTAGATGCAAACAAAAAAATGTGTGTGTGCGGACAGTCAGGCAAACGTCGGACAGACAGTGATAATATCAGTGATTTGTTCGCTTGTATCTTTTACATAAAATTTCGTATTTTATTTTAGTTTTTTTGTTGTTATATTAAAATTGTTGTACTTTTTTTGGTTATTTTTATGCGTACTTATCAAAAGATCACAAGTCACAGGCAACCGAACAAGAAGAACAAAAAATAGAATAGCGCACGCCTCTCTATGGGGGCGGTATATTGTGAAAACCTTTAGTGTTTGCTACATGCAAATGAAAATAAAAAACGCAACAACAACAAAAACGCTATTAATAAGTCACGACGACCCTGTATTTTATACACTTTTATACATCGTGATGATATCCGCATGTTGGTTCCTCTTCTTGGCATAGCCGGTTCAGTATCCCAATTAAATTTAATTGAACTGCGTATTTCCACAAATTAGCAGAGAGGAACCAAAGCCAAATAACGCGTGATTAATTAATGGTATTTTAATGATTTAGGTTAATTGCAGGTGCTTCGATAGGAAATTAAATTGTTTTTTAGGTTTTGTATATACATTGACATTACATGCTTGTGAGGAGTAGGAGAATTAAGGGCGCACATCTTTTTTAAAATCTTTTCCATAATGTATGTAATTCTAATAATATCGTACCGGAAATTGTGTTAAAATTCTAATTCAATGTTTACATATATGAGGCACCTGATTGGACCCTCTTTCACCAAATATAACTAATGAAAGATTTAGGGGCTAAGCCAATGATTTTAAATAACTAATTTTTTATATATTATGTATGGGTATTATGAGTTTTGAAAAATTTTGTAACGTGACGAAATGTTGGTAGTATAGCAATCCGTATATCACGACTAGCTGAATATGTCTATATACATATATGTTTTTTTGTTTATCCATTGCAAGCCGCAATCGCCATGAAATTTTGCATTTAGATTGGGTACTGGGCAAAGACGACACCTATAGTAGGACAAAACATTTTTTTTTTTTGTAATTTTTTCTGACCGCTCTAGAGGCGACCATTATGATTCACACATTGCAGTGACTGTTGTTGTATCTCTTATTGATGTGTATTTTATGCTTAATCTTGTTCTGTTTCTAACGCCAGTTTCAAAAGGGCTTGTAATGGCAGCCGCTGCGGGTGTTTTCCGAGGATTATATCCACCTTGAGTTTTCGAATTGCTTGATCTTAAGGTTATTTTTTTTACATCTAGACCTCTCCCTCGAGATCATAAAGCTCCTTCCTTACATGCCAGGGTGGTGGTGATGTGTTAAAGATAGGATATTCATCCCCTCCTGTAAATTGTCTATTGGAGTCATAGGTAATCACCCCGTTCATGCATTACGTTGCATTTATCAGCATTTATCACGATACAAACGATTTACTAACTGGGAAACGAAAACCGAAATTTCACTTCGTCTACCAGATCACAATACGATCCTATAGGCGGAGGTTCAAACTATTATATAACGGAGTGTCTGAACTGGCTTTGTGCAAACTCTTGTGTAGTGAAAACTCTGTCCTGGATAGCAAACAAGCTATAAAAACAATAACCTCTAAAACAGTTATATCCAAAACTGTTTTAAAATGTATAAAAACTATAAATAAATTTCCGTCTCGTACGGATACCGATATAAGTACTTTGATCGGTATTTTCATAAGACATAACAGCCTGCCGTCCCACTTACAGAAGATTGGATGCGAGGGAAACAACTGGTGTAGAGCATGTGGAGATGACAGCGGAAAAAACGTTAGAGCATTTCCTGTGCCACTACCCAGCCTTTTAAAGCTTCCGAACAAAAGTCGTAGGAAATTACACCTTTCGTAAGGGGATGAGGGGGATAACTTCAAAACAGAATTCCTAGTCGTTTAGGACAATCAAATTCAAAGAAGGCTTCTTCTAACATTATTCTTTAATGAGTGTTTTTATGTGACATTACTCAAAAACTATTAATCAAATCGGTTCCAAATTTTAACACGTTATTCTGGACCTACATAGATATTGTATAAACTGGAATAAGTCCAATAAGCAAAGTAGTAAAGTCGGATGACTATATGATACCCTTCACCTAACAAACCTCGGATTTTTTTTTTTTTTTTTTTTTTTTTTTTTAAGGACCATTCACATGAAATTGGACTAAATTAAATATGTGATCTGTATCTATATGTGAACCGACTTAACCGCTACGATCAATAACGGGGTACATTTGTACATGTTTATAACTCATCGACCCTATAAATTTATATGTTCATGATCAGCGTAAAATTCTATGACGGTTTAATCATGTCCATCTGTATGTCTGTTGTAATCACTCTAGGCTATACACGAATTGAAATAGATCGACAAAATTTTGAATAGAGTTGTATTTTTTCTGAAGCCAGGCGTACGTCCCTGATGGGAGCTATATCTAAATCTCAACCGATTTTTCCCAATTTCAATAGGGTTCGTCCTTGGGCCAAACAAATGAGCTGTGCCAAATTTCGTCTAACTCGGATCATAAATGCGACCTGTACTTTGTTTACAATTTAACATGGACAGACGGACGGACGGCATAAATCGGCTCAGAAAGTGATTCTATGCATATTCTCAAAAGGAACCATGGGTCTATCTCGATTATTTTTGCCTGTTACAAACATATGCACAAAGACATAATACCTGTACCACAGTGTGGTGAAGGGTATAAAGACTTCAAAATTATCCACATTTTTGGGGGTGTCTTTATTTGTGGGCAATTCAAAAAATTGCTCCAATATTCATAATTTTGGCAGGAAGATTTGGTATCCAATTAGAACCTATTATACCAAAATATAGCCTATTCTGTTAAACACTTATTCAAAATCTTCAAGATCTGCGTATTTTGGGTATACCCCAAAAATTTCACCAATATTGATAATTATTTATAGCATATGGGAATTTCAAATACCAAATTAGAAACCATTTCGGTTGAAAAACGTCCCCAAAATATTGACCATTATATGGGGACTACCCAAAAAAGTAGTTCGATGTTTATATGTTTTAGTACACCGAATTAGGTCGGAAATCGGCTGAAAACCACCAAAATAGGCTGGAGTGATAACAAGAGACAGACAGACACACATGTACGGTGATCAAGAATATATATACCTTAAAGGGTCGGAAATAATTATTGCGATGAGTTATAAACTTGAAAAACAATCTTAATATACCCTCCATACTATGTGCAGTTCCTCTGAAAAGTTGAAGATTACATTCAAAAAGTTCAAATTAAAGCAATTGTAATCGTTTTGATTCACATATGCTTCTACATTATTATACCCTACACAACTATGTTGTCAGGGTATTATAGCTTTGTGCAGCCCCAAGAGTTTGTAACGCCGCGAAATATTGGTCCTAGACCCACCTTTAAGTATACCAATCGTCATATCTCGACTAGCTGAGTCGATCTAGACATGTGTGTCCGTCCGTCCGTCTGTCCATTATATTTTGTAAACACGATACAGGCCACAGTTATGGACCAATCTTCACGAAATTTTGCATGTAGGATGGGTTCGGCCTAATGAAGACCCCTATTGTTTTTGGTAAATATCGGATAATATTTAGGGGATGAAATGGACCAAATATTTAATTTTTGTCGGTTTTTCTGGTCGCTCCAGAGGCCGCAATTATGGCCCAAACATCTCGAATTTTTACATGGAGAAGGGGATTGGGCCAAAGAATAAGCATACCTGTTTTGATAAAGATCGGTCAATATTTAGCGGGTCAAATGGACCCTGACTTTTGTGTGAAAAATTACAAAATTTGTATTCTATGGCGTATATATTATCTCCTGGAGGACATAGAGTCGAGAAGTTGATAGTATTTCCAAGAGGAGCGGTTGACCTTTAAATTGATACCAATTTTACTGTGGTATGTACACGGATGTGGGAGTTACACGTAAATATTTACAGGTGCTTATGCATTCAGATATTATTTAGTAACCCATCACCACACTAGACGACTGATGGCTTTGAAATTTTGCATGAGGTTTTAGTTATGGTCAAGGACAACGCTTATAATTTTCGGTGATGATCAGATACCAATTCGGGATGAAGTGGACCGAAAACTTTTTTGATTGTTTTTTTTTTCGAGACGATCTATAGGCCACAATTATAAACCGAACATCACAACACCACCCACGGTGAAGGGAATCTGGACAAGTAATTAGAGGGGCGGCTGTACTGAATATTAGTAATATTCGGAAAATATGTCATTGTAAGCAAGAGGTGCTGTTGAACTCTAATCGGACAAGAGGCTGCAAATATCAAGAAATATTGCCGAGGGTCGAAATAAAAATCCGCAGAAAGCTAGATTAACGTGATAGTTGTGTAGGGTATCGTATGGTCGGCCCCGTCCGACTATACTGCTCCGCTCACTGGTTAAATATGGTTTAATACAAAAACATTATCTCTGAACCGTATTATTTAACTTGTCCTGGGAAGCGCTGACAAACTACAAAGAACAGCTTGCAGAAAGCGGTCTTCATCGAATTGCATTCTATCTAATGGGTGAATGGTTTTTCTTATCGTTTTTCACAAAACTAATACCCATTTCAAATAATTGTGTTCCTAAAAATGTTACTGACTAATAGAAAATAGTATAATATAATTTTAATTGTCTCTTTAAAAGAGATTGCATAGAGTGAGCAGATGCAATTAATTGACAATTACGAAAACAGATTTTCATTCATTTTCTTCGACTTCCTCTTCATCCTATCGTAAACATGTTCACGCACCAAAGATGCCGTCAATAGCGTCTCACTTTCTCGTATTCGTTTTGTTTTTTTTTTCGCTTACAGAAATTTTCATTCACATTTCGAAGACAATCGAAGCGTATTCGCATTGACACATATATTTTCTTACGCATTAAATGCCATAGTGGCACAACGACAAAAAACAGAACGACAGAACATTTTAATTGTTTATGACATTGTAGGTGAAAATTAAGTCAAGTGCACAGGTACATCTATCTATCAAGATGGATCCTTGGAAAGACCAAAGTACAATAATTTCTTTTTTTATTTTTACTGTACGGGAAACGAAATACTAAAATAGAGTAGAGTACAAATCAATAACACAAATGTCATGACATTCATGCATGGGCAGAGATTGGGAAAACATTTAAGAATTTGTTTAAAAATATCGTATCTAGTAAGCAGAAAATTAGTAATGAATGATTCATGATGATATATTGGGATAATGGTGGACATAATTTGTGGCGAATCATTAACTTATATATTTGGCGTTGAATACGCTGTATCGAGAATCTTCAAGCAAATAATGGGTGACAATGTTTCTAGAGCAATTTTTTTTTTCAAATAAAAAAATAATTTATAATTATAGTACTCTTCGTAGGATGGTATGGAATTTAATATATCTTTGACTATTGACAATTTTATGAAGATATGGTGTCATACTTCTTCAATTATTGTCTGTTTAACGGTTTTGTTTTTCACTTTTTTCAGAGCCATCTATTCTTTGTAATGGAATACTTGAATGGTGGTGATCTAATGTTTCACATACAGGAAAGTGGACGTTTCACAGAGGAACGTGCACGTTTTTATGGTGCTGAAATTATATCGGGTCTGAAATTTTTGCATAAAAAGGGCATTATATACAGGTAATTTCAAAATAAATAAAATGTATTTGTAGTCTTATAATTCTCTCTCTTTCTCCCCTTTATCTGAACAGAGATCTCAAATTGGATAATGTTTTGCTGGATTACGAAGGACATGTACGAATTGCCGATTTTGGTATGTGTAAATTACAAATCTATTTGGATAAAACAGCTGATAGTTTCTGTGGTACACCGGATTATATGGCGCCTGAAATAATTAAGGTAGGTTATAAACAAGAACCAATGGAGTGGAAATGTAATTACCCATAAATATATACATATATTTATACCCATCACCACACTGTGGTACAGGGTATTATGTCTTTGTGCATATGTTTGTAAAAGGCAAAAGGAAACGAGATAGACACATGGTTCCTTTTGAGAATATGTATAGAATCACTTTCTAAGTCGATTTATGCATGTCCGTCCATCCCTATATAAGTCCTTATATATCTTCTGATTTGCACGAAATTTGTTTTCGAGAAAATCGGTCCAGATTTAGATATAGCTACCATATATAGTTTCGTCCGATTTCATGTAAATGGTGCCCCAAAGTCCCTATATATCTTTCGATTTGCACGAAATTTGGCGTAACGTACTGAACTGGGCCTAGAATGATGTCTGCCCAGTTTCGAGTAAACAGGTCCAGATTTAGATATAGCTCCCATATATAGTTTCGTCCGATTTCGTGTAAATGGTGCACCAAAGTCCCTATATATCCTTCGATTTGCACGAAATTTGGCATAACGTACTTAATTGAACCTAGAATGATGTCTGCCAAGTTTCATGAAAATCGGCCCTGATTTAGATATAGCTCCCAAATATATTGTTTCGTCCGATTTCATGTAAATGGTGCCTCAAAGTCCCTATATATTTTCTATTTTGCACGAAATTTGGTACAGCCTAATCATTTAGGTCTGGAATGATGTCTGCCAAGTTTCATGAAAATCGGTCCTGATTTATATATAGCTCCCATATATAGTTTCGTCCGATTTCATGTAAATGGTGCACCAAAGTCGCTAAATATCATTCGATTTGCACGAAATTTGGCATAACGTACTGAATTGAGCCTAGAGTGATATCTGCCTTGTTTCGTGAAAATCGGTCCAGATTTAGATACAGCTCTCTTTTATTATAGATTGATTTTAAGTAATTGATGCACCAAGGAACCAATAGGAATAAACCGTTCTGAAATTAGTATAACTTAACCTGTGACAAGTTTGAAATCGCTTAATATTTGGATAGAGCTTCCATATATATATTTTCGCCCGATTTCAAGTTAATTGGGCATCAAACTCCTCATGTTAGTCAGATTGACATCAAATTTTGCACAACGTACAAAATTAAGTATAGAATTACGTAGTTGCGTTTTCTAGATGTATAGACATAGCCCAACGGATTACCTATTTATATTTGTTTGATGTCGATTTACTTACTTTTGTCCCATTGTAACAAACGAATGACAAGTTTATGGATAGATCTAAGTCGATTCACATTTAGATAAATATCACATATTTTATGTTTAATATACTCATAGTGGTGAAGGGTATCATATAGTCGGCCCCGTCCGACTTTACTACTTTCCTTACTGGTTTTGTTTGTAAATGGTAAAGCAGCCAACTCCCAAGCTAATGTTATGGCTACGCCTCTGATTTGCATTAGTTATTGACCTTCTTTAAATTTTGTGTATTTCAGGGCGAAAGTTATAATCAAAATGTCGATTGGTGGTCCTTTGGCGTTTTATTATATGAAATGTTAATTGGACAATCACCATTCAGCGGTTGTGATGAAGATGAACTATTTTGGTCAATATGCAATGAAATTCCATGGTTCCCAGTTTATATATCAGCGGAAGCTACAAGCATACTGAAAGGGGTAAGTTACTAAATCTTAATTATTGAAACCTAAGCCTAATACATGGTTAGCCATTTCGTAATTTAAATAATTTTTCATGATACAGTGAACTCTCGATAATGTCAACACTCAAACTTGCATCAAAGTAATAAATAAATCAAGGAATTAGCGATAAATAAGCTGGTCGAATCGAAAATGTGAACAAATTAATTGGTTCATAATATCCAGATTTCACTGTTTTGGATGATCACATTATTGAGAATTCACTGTAAATATTATTTATTGTAAAATATAAACATTGACATTATGTTCTACAACATTTAAATGACCTCCATTCTATCATTAATTCTCTTGCGGTAATTTTGAACCAAATTTTGAGACATATCGGGCGGTATTTTAGTCGATGAATGTTGAAGCTGAAGGTTTTTCCGCATAAACACATTATTTCGAGTCTTGGTGACTAGTTGATATCGCAACGACGAAACATTTCGCGGCTGGGAAATGTCTCTTGCAATAAAGCCATAACCTCTCCGTCTTGTTGAAGACACATATTCTCCTAGTCGTATTCTTTAATAGCAGGCAAAAAAGCCTGTTATTATAAGACCATAACGCTCCGAATTGATGTGTTAAATTTCGTGAAAATTGATTCAGATTAGAATATAGATCCTATATATTTTTTTCTACGATTTTAAGTAAGTGATGCACCAAGGACCCAAAATATGACCGATAGGCACAGAACGTACTGAAATTAGTATAACCTAATGTTTGACAAGTTTCGTTGCAATCATTTCAGATTTAAATATAGCTCCCATATATAATTTTGCCCGATTTTAAATAAATGGTGCACCAGATTTGGATATAGCTCCTACATATATTTTTCTCCGATTTTAAACAAATGATGCACCACGGACCCAAAATATGGCCGATATGCTCAAAACTTTAAATCGGTTTATATAATTTTTCCTCGTTCTCTTTCTATCCAAATTAACAGTTTAGTATAGGTTACAGAATGACATGTTTATGGATTGATCTAAGTCGGTTCACATTTAGATATCGATCACATATTTTAGTTCATCCATGTTTCATGCCAAAGGTCTTTCGAAAATGCGACGTCTGTTAGAATGCATCTGTTTAATATACTCAAAGTGGTGAAGGGTCTCAAATAGTCGGCCCCGTCCGACTATACGACTTTCCTTACTGCATGTGTACGTCCCTGGAAACTATACCTAAAGCGGGATCAATATTAATTACATCGTGTAGAAATTAACGAACATTATCATTGTCTGAGGTGTTATGCCTAATTGAGCTTAATTTCGAACCTTACATTCATTCACGTTAAATATCAAAAATATCGAAAATCGGTAGGTATCATAATGTGGAGGTTAGGCCTAAATGCGAGCCCATATAGTTCATTCTTGAACCTGAGAATAAATGGCAACATCATCGAAATGCATACTTTGTAGGGTATAAACTTACAATTTCGAGTACACGGCTACGGGAATAGTGGACCTATATGTATAACTTTTAGTGGAGAAATTTGGTACCCAATAAGAACCCAATGTACCAAATTTCAGCGAATTCGGCTGAAAAACTCGCTCAAGAACCCCCAAAATAGGGACATGCTTAGATCGTCACAGAATTTTAGGCTGATTAAGAATAAATATACATTATAGGGTCGGATGTGATTATTTTCGAATCGAATTCGGTTGAAAACGCGCTCAAGAACCCCAAAATACCGAAAATTGTGAGGTACCCTTATATGGGAGCTATGCCTAAACGTGGACCGATATAGCCCATCATAGAGTTGCATAAAGACAACATTTTGGTGATCTAACTAAATTCGTTTTAGAGGCTAGAGTGATTACAACGGTCGGACAGACGTCATAGAATTTTACGCTGATCAAGAAAATATATACTTTAAAGGATCGGAAATCATGGGTTACAAACGGAATGTTTGATGACATTTTAAAGGTATCTTCATAATCATTAAACACAGTTTGCAATGCAAGAAAAATATGATAATCGCAGGTGCCAACCAAGCTCCTGAAGTTTCTAGCGGGTCACTTTATATGTGTGTGTCATAGATTTGTCCTGGTGGAACACGACACCTCTCGTGTTGGCCAATTCTAGCCCTTTCCGGTCAACTTCGATCATTTCTTCGATTTTATCGACATTTTCGACGACAGGCCTACTTGTGCGAGGTCCATCTTTAACATCAAAAATTCCTGAACGGAAACCAAAATTGCACATAATTGGCTGTTACAGTATCGGAACCTAACCACCATTCACAATTTTAGCAGCTTGGCTTGCATTTTCGCCTTTGTCAAAGAAAAACTGTAAAATGTACCGAATTTTCTGTTTGTTCACTTCCATTGTAGACACCCGGTAACTCACAACGGAATGTTAAAAGCAAAAACCAGTAAGGAAAGTAGTAAAGTCGGAAGGGGCCGACTATATGATACTCTTCACCACTTTGGGTATATTCAACAGATGAATCCTAACAGACGTCGCATTTTTAAAGGAATGAAATTGAATCCATAGACATTTCATTCTGCAACCGATACTAATTTTTTATTTGGTCAGAGATAGCAGCTATATCTAAATCTGAACCGAACCATGCCAAATTTCGTGCAAATCGAAAGATATGTAGGGACTTTGGTGCACCAGTTACATTAAATCGGACGAAAATATATATGGGATCCATATCTAAATCTGAACCGATTTCCAGAAAACTTATCACACATCATTCTATACCTAGTTTATTATGCTGTGCCAAATTTCGTGCAAATCGAAAGATATATAGGGACTTTGGTGGACCATTAAATCGGACGAAAATATATATGGGAGCTATATTTAAATCTGAGCCGATTTTCACGAAACTTTGCACACATCATTCTAGACCTAATTCATTGCGCTGTGCCAAATTAGGTGCAAATCGAAAGATATATAGGGAAAAAGTCCCTATCGAAATCGAAATCGAAAGATATATAGGGACTTTGGTGGACCATTAAATCGGACGAAAATATATATGGGAGCTATATTTAAATCTGAGCCGATTTTCACGAAACTTTGCACACATCATTCTAGACCTAATTCATTGCGCTGTGCCAAATTACGTGCAAATCGAAAGATATATATGGGAGCTATATCTAAATCGGAACTGATTTGTCCCAAATTCAATAGGGTTCGTCCTTGGTCCAAACAAATGTGTTGTGCCAAATTTCATCCAAATCGGATCATAAATGCGACATGTACTTTGTTTACAATTTAACATGGACAGGCGGACATGCATAAATCGACTCAGAAAGTGGTTCTATGCATATTCTCAAAAGGAACAATGTGTCTATATCGATTATTTTTGCCCGTTACAAACATATGCACAAAGACATAATACCCTGTACCACAGTGTGGTGAAGAATAAAAACAATAAAATAATTTATTTACTGCGAAATGTTACCCTTCCAACGAGTATAAATTTGAAATTGTTTGATCGATACTTTTCGAGAAATCCAGCCATCTGCCCAAAAGTTAATGGATTTATTTTTCCCCAAACTAATATTACCACAAATGGCCATATCATAGGGTATATTTTTAATAGCATTTAAATATACTTTAATTTTTAGTTTTTAATTAATCTATACTTTTATTTAATTGCAGCTTTTAGAAAAAGATCACACAAAACGTATTGGCAATCAATACAGTCCAGCTGGAGATGTTGTTGAGCACATATTCTTCAGACCCATCGACTGGAATCTATTGGAGAAACGACTAATAGAGCCACCATTTAGACCGCAAGTGGTAAGTGATTTTATTTAAAAATGAATTAGAATCAAAAAGAATGCTAATTTTATATTTATTGTCTATTTTCATTACCATTGCAGAAACACCCTCTCGATACACAATATTTCGATCGTGTATTCACAAGAGAACGTGTACGTTTGACGCCTATCGATAAGGATATACTACAATCCATGGATCAGAAACAGTTCCTAGGTTTTACATATACAAATCCTCATATTACGTTGGATTAAAAATGCAAACAGAAAAAAAAACATATTCGAGTTTGGTAGATCCCGCTCACCTTAACTATTTAAACACAATAAATGATTTTATTTAAAAAATCGAAAACTACTCCGCCCCTCCCCGCTATTGTTTGTTAAATGTGATAAACAATCGGTTATTTTGTTGGTCACTGATAAATTAATTATCAGTTATGCCAAATTGTTTTGAAAATTTGTGATTTTGTTTTTTATACGGATTTATATGAAAAAAAAAACAATAATAATTATAATCCGCTACCTCTCCTTTCTGCATAAAGAAAAAAAAATCAATACCCATAATTTATAGTGGAACCCCCAAGTGTTTCAAATACATTTTTTTAAATAATGTATATTTTTTGTTTTTGTAAAATTTTGTTTTGGTCAATGATTTTGTCACAAGGTAGGAAAATGTTGTAGAATACGTTTTCAAAAATTATCACAAATCTGGATAATTGTGCGAAAATTACTATATATAATGAAGTGTGGAAAATCTTCTAATATGATGTATGATTATCCATAACTCTGAGAAAATTTACTGAACGATTTTTGTCTGCCTTGACATTGGCCCGAAACATTTTACATAGTTTGTTTTTAATTGGAAACCCCTATTCCAAATATATTTTTGTGTATATTATCCACAATTTAATTTTTTTTTGTGTGTGTGAAAAACTTTTCCCCGCTATCCCTAAAAATCGTTATAAATATTTTAATATTTGTATAAAAAACCAGTATTTAATAAAAACAAATTGTCTTCTTTTATTTATTAACATTATACTATAAAAAAAAACAACCAACAACAAAAAAATTAAAAATCCAAATCTATTATTTTACTTTTTTATTTCTCTCTTCCGCTTGTCTTTGTTTTATTTATATATTTAGCATCTAGATATATATTATTAAGTTAAATTTTTAATTTATTTATATTGTAAGTTAACACAAAGAACAATAACAACTAAAATGTAACTTAAATTCCTTATCTAGTTTAAATCTAAGTTTTGTTTTCAAACAGTTTTCATATATTGATGGCATTACAAATGAAATGTTTTACAAAAAAATATTCGTTTATATAGTTTTTGTAAAAAAAAATATTCAAATTATACTGTCAATCTGTGAACAAGTGTACTGAAAATAAAGAAGTAATAAATATAAGCAATCGTATATATACATACAATTTATTGAATCGAATAAACGTATATAAATAATAGCGAAAATAAAAATATATAAAATATTATATTTTGCGTTTTTATTTAATGCTGGTAATGATTTTTGCGTGGTGCGGTTGTTATACCCTTCACCACACTGTGGTACAGGGTATTATGTCTTTGTGCATTTGTTTGTAACAGGCAAAAGGAAACGACATAGACACATGGTTCCTTTTTAGAATATGCATAGAATCACAATTTGGCATAGGTCAATTATTTGGCCCAAGGACGAACCCTATTGAAATCGGTCCAGATTTAGATATAGCTCCCATATGTCTTTTCGTCCGATTTAATGTAAATGGTGTACCAATGTCCCTATATATCGCTCGATTTGCACGAAATTTGGCATAGCGTAATGCATTATGCCTAGAATGATGTGTGTCAAGTTTCCTGGAAATCGGTCCAGATTTAGATATAGCTCCCATATATATTTTCGTCCGATTTAAGGTAAATGGTGCGCCAAAGTCCCTAAATATCTTTCGATCTGCACGAAACTTGGCACAGCGTAATTAATTAAATCTAGAATGATGTGTGTTAAGTTTCGTGAAAATCGGTTCAAAGTTAGATATAGCTCCCATATATATTTTCGTCCGATTTAAGGTAAATGGTGCACCAAAGTACCTATATATGTTTCGATTTGCACGAAATTTGACATAGCGTACTGAATTGCGTCTATAATAATGTGTGCAAAGTTTCGTGAGAATCGGTTCAGATTTAGATATAGCTCCCATATATATTTTCATCCGATTTTAGGTAATTTGTGCACCAAAATCTCTGAAAATCATTCGATTTGCACGAAATTTGTCATAGCCTACTGAATTAAGGCTAGAATGACGTGTGCTAAGTTTCGTGAAAATTGTTTCAGATTTAGATATAGCTCCCATATATATTTTCGTCCGATTTTATGGAATTAGTGCACCAAAGTCCCTATATATCTTTCGATCTGCACTAATTTTGGTATAGGGTACTGAATTAAGTCTAGAATGATGTTGCTAAGCTTCGTGAAAAGATCCATAGCTAGGCCGATTTACACAACGAAATTTGAAAATAATTTTACGGTTGGAGTGTAGGATTGGTGTAGGAATTTGTTACAATATGAATTTTGTGTGAACCGATCGAACTGGAATCTTGAAATTTTAAATTAGAATTACTCTTGTGGTGTAGGATTGGGCTAATGAGTATTAAATTTGGTACAATTTAAATTTTTGGCTGAACCGATAGAAAGAACAAAAGAAGCGTGAGCGTGAACAAATCGAGATGTACAGGAGTCCGAATGAAGTCCGGAAATTTTATCAACGAGTAAAACATCAAACCGAAGGCTTTGGCGCAGGCACATTCTCCTGTGGAGATGAAGATGGAAACCTGGTGACAGATACAGATAGCGTGTTGATGATCTGGAAGGATCATTTTGAAAAGTTTCTGGTATCAAATAGTGGCGGAGAAGAAGATACCACAGAACAAAAAAGAGATGACGGTATTAGAATGTATACCTTCTAGCCAAGATGAAGTTAGAGTAGCAATTAATCAGCTGAAGAACAATAAAGCAACAGAAGTTGCCGCTATATATCAAGCTATAGAGGAATAAGCCAACTATAGAGTGCTATAAAGTACTGTGTGAACGACTGAAGCCAATGGTCAATGACATTATTGGACCATACCAGTGCGGCTTCAGGCCAGGCAATTCCACCATTGACCAGATTTTCACTCTGCGCAAGATAGGGGAAAAGCCCACGAAAAACACATCGACATATTTCACCTATTCGTCGACTATAAATCCGCATTCGACAGCCCTATCCGTTCAGAGGTTTAAAGCCCAATCCGCCTTCGGCATTCCTGCAAAATTAATACGGCTATGCAGAATAACTTTAACTGGTACAATGTCAGCAGTTAAAGTCGGAAACGACCTCTCGGAGCCCTTCAATACCAAACGAGCATTCAGACAAAGTGACAGTTTGTCGTGTGACCTGTTTAACATCCTGCTGGAAAATGTCATACGAGATGCAAATGTGCCTACGTCGACGACATCAATATAATGGGTCGAACATTGTGAGCGGTAACAGCCACCTTTGAACAAACTGAGAAGGAGTCTGCCAAAGTGGGACTGGATAGTAAATGGGGAGAAGACCAAGCTGATGGTAGCAAAGCGCAAGACGTCTAGTAGACTTGGACCAATTGTGGAACTTGAGAACTACAGCTTCGAGGTAGTCAAAGATTTTATATACCTTGGTACCGCCATAAACAAAGCTAATAACATCATCCGGAGAAGAATAGTGTTGGCCAACTGATGCTACTATGGTCTGAGTAAGCAACTCAAAAGCAAGGCCACCTCTCGCCAGACCAAACTCACACTCTACATGACGCTGATATTACCCGTGTTGTTGTATGGATCTGAAGCATGGGTACTTGCGCTAGCAGATGAGGCAGCTCTTGGAGTGTTTGGGAGAAAATTCTGCGGAAGATCTTACGTCGATGGTGAATATCGCCCTCTAATGAACCATGAACTTTACCATATATTCTCAGAAATCAACCGTTCTGTCATAAGCCAGCCAAGTAAGTAAAGTAAGTAAGAACCGATAAAGCTGGAATACTGAAATCGGCAAATAAAATTTCCATTGGTTGTATGATATTTTCTGGAGAATCGCCTATTTTTATACCCTTCGCCACACTGTGGTACAGGATATTATGTCTTTGTGCATATGTTTGTAACAGGCAAAAATAATTGAGATAGACCCATGGTTCCTTTTGAGAATATGCATAGAATCACATTCTGAGTCGATTTACGCATGCCCGTCCGTCCGTCCATGTACTTTTGTTAAGAAAGTACAGGTCGCATTTATGGTCCGATTTGGATGCCATTTGACACAGTTCACTTATTAGGCCCAATTGAAATTGGAGAAAATCGGTTCAGATTTAAATATAGCTCCCATATATGTTTCCCCCGATTTAATGTAAATGGTGTATCTATATATATTTCGACTTGCACGAAATTTGGCATTGCGTACTGGATTGAGTCTAGAATGACGTGTGCTAAGTTTCGTGAAAATAGGTTCGGATTTAGATATAGCTCCCATTGTTTCCCCCGATTTTAGGTAAATGGATTTTAGGTAATGGATTGAGTCTAGTATGATGTGTGCAAAATTTCCTGAAAATCGGTTCAGATTTAGATATACCTCCCATATATAGTTCGCCCGATTTTAGGTAAATGGTATGCCAAAGTCCCTATATATCTTCCGATTTGTACGAAATTTGGCATAGCGTAATGAATTGATTCTAGAATGATTTGGATATAGCTCCCATAAATAGTTTCGTCCGATTATCAGTAAATGGTGCACCAATGTCCCTATATATCATTCGATTTGCACGAAATTTGACACAGCGTACTGAATTATGTCAAGAACGATGTGTGCTAAGTTCCAAGAAAATCGGTCCAAATTAAGATATAGCTCCCATATATATTATTGTCCGATTTTATGTAAATGGTGCATCAATGTCCCTATATATCATTCGATGTGCACGAAATTTGGCATAGCGTACTGAATTGAGTCTAGAATGATCTGTGCAAAGTTTCGTTAAAATCGGTCCTGATTCAAATATAGCTCCCGTATATATATTCGTCCGATTTTATGTAAATGTTGCACCAATAACCCTATATATCATTCGATTTGCATGAAATTTGGCATAGCGTACTGAATTAAGTCTGAAATGATGAGTGGTAAGTTTCGGTAAAATCGGTTAAAATTTAGATGTAGCTCCCATATATATTTTCGTACGATTTTATGTAAGTGGTCCAAAGTCCCTGTATATCCTTGGATTTGCACGAAATATGGCAAAGCGTACTGAATAAAGTCTAGAGTGATCTGTGTTAAGTTTCGGGAAAATCGGTTCAGATTTAGATATAGCTCCCATATATATTTTCGTCCGATTTTATGTAAATGGTGTATCAAAGTCCCTATATATACTTCGATTTGCAATTGTGAGGATTCATATGTACAACATACCCAAAGTAGTGAAGGGTATCATATAGTCTGCCCAGTCCGACTTTACTACTTTACTGGTTTTGGTATGGATATGTATTATACAATGAGAACCCAAAATACTAAATTACAGTCAATTAGGTTGGAAAACCTGTCTACAGTCCCCAAAATCCGTTCAGATTTAGATATAGCTCCCATATATATTTTCGTCCGGTTTTGTGTAACTTGAGCACTAAAGTTTCCTAGAAATCGGTTCAGATTTAGATACGTAAATGGTGCACCAATTTGCACGATTTGGCATATCGTATTGAATTGAGTCTAGACTGATGTGTGCTAAGTTTCGTGAAAATCGGTTCCGATGTAGATATAGTTCACACATATAACTTTTCGTCTGATTAAATTGTTTATTTTTCTATCTTGCAGAGACGTAAACAGCGCTCCCGTTCTTTTTACATGTGATATTTATTAAATAAACCCACTATTTTAATTATGTCTAAAAATGGGAAATATAAAAAATTTTTTCTTATCGTTTCTTTATAAATTTTCAACATTTTTTATTTTAATTGCTATATTTAATAATCTGATATTATAACTAATATTATATATAATCTACAACAACACTTATTTACTACAACGGCCACACTGGCTATGCTTCTCATTCACTGTCAATCGTGTAGCATTCTTTCCAAAGGGCTCTCTTGCATTTACAGCTAAAAAGTAATCACCCTTTAAATAAGTTGGCGTTGCAATACCCATTGGATATTCCAAACCCCCACATTGTCCGGCATTATAACTTGTTAATGAATTACAACGTTTCGCCAAAAAATTCCTTTCATTTCCGGGAAAAACTGTTTCAATAAAATACTCATAAGCACGACTATGTGAACAACTGAAAATGACACAACCCGGTTTGATAGGTGCCAAACCACCGGGATAGAAATCAACATCACCCAATGGTTGTGATTTACCCAACACACCCGGATTGGAATGTATAACATCAACGAAGACCGCATCACCACGATGTAAACCGGAAAGGGTTTCACCTTCATTGAAGCAAGGATTAGCTGGATCTAAACCGGTTATGCGAGCCAAAGTTTGTCCGGTGAGTTTTTGAAAATGACGTCCCGCCTTGCCGGCAATATGTGCACCCAAGCTGTGGCCAATCAGATGTATTTTTTTGGCTGGTATTTTTTTACTCAACTTAGCAATACCCTTACCCACAAATGCACCCACAGCATCGGTATTGAAGGCGGACCATGTGTATAAAGTTTGGACGAAATTTGAAGCATTTAGAGCCTTGAAGGGAATTAAAAATTTTATTAGTTTTATTGAATTTGACAAATTTTATACTCACCAAAAAATTATAATTTCCTCTGCAATGAAATGCCCTGGCCATATCTTCAATATAATCGGCCTGTATACTAGACATCCATCCAGTAATAAAAACCACAACCCTCTTTGTAGCATTAAATTCTGGATATTCGAGTAATTTTTGAGCTTCACTTAATGGTACACTTCGATTGGAACAGGGTGTTCTCAGTTGTAGATACATCTCATTTAGTTTAGGTGTTATCCGGGGATCTATATTATCGGAACCTACATAGAGTGAACCTGTAAATATAAAATTTCGAAAATAAAATAGATTTTTAGACTTAATAATAAACCAGTAAGGAATGGACGGGACAGAAGTCAGACGGGTCCGATCATGTGATATCCCACACCAATTGAGATATACGAGTATACAGCAATCACCCAAGTAGGTCTGCGAAGGAAGTAATTTTTATACCCTTCACCACATGTTTGTAACATGAATAAGGACACGAGGTAGATTCATGGTTCCATATGAGAATATGCATAGAATCACTTTCTGAGTCGATTTATGCATGTCCGTCCGTCTGTTGATATTAAATTGCAAACAAAGTACAGGTGGCATTTATGATCCGATTTGGATGAAATTTGGCACAAGTCACTTATTTGGCCTAAGGACACTATTGAAATTGGAAAAAATCAGTTCAGATTAAGATATAGCTCCCATATATATATATATATATATATATGCGTCCGATTCTATGTAAACGATGCACCAAACTGCCAATACTTGTCCGATTCAGACAAAATTTTGAACACGCTGCTGAATTAGGTCCAGTTTGACATCTGTGGAGATTTGTTGATATCGTTCCAGGTTTACATATAGCTCCCATATATAGTTTCGTCCGATTTTAAGTAAATGGTGCACCAAACTCCCAATAACTGTCGGATTGAGACGAAAACTTGCACAGGGTGCTTAATTAAGTCCAGTTTGATGTCCTATGTTTTGTTGAAATCGGTTCAGATTTAGATGTAGCTCCAAAGTATAACTTTGTCCGATTTTAGGTATATGGTGCCCCAAACTCCCATAATTTGCACGATTGAATAAAAATTTTGCCAGCGTACTGAATTCAGTCCAGTTTGACATCTGTGAAGATTTTTTGAGATCGGTTTAGATTTACATATTGCTCCGATATATAGTTTCGTCCGATTCTATGTAAATGGTGCACAAAACTCCCAATATTTGTCTAATTGAGACACAATTTTAAACGGTGTACTGAATTAGGTCCTAATTGATGTATGCGAAATTTTATTGCAATCAGTTCAGATTTGGATATAGCTCTCATATATATTTTCGTCCGATTTTATTTAAATGGTGCATCAATCTCCCAATATTTGTCCGATTTAGACAAAATTGTGCACGGTGCACTGAATTAGGTCCTAATTTGTGTATGCGAAGTTTTGTTGAAATCGGTTCAGATTTACATATAGCTCCATATACATAATTTTGCTGGATTTCATACAAATGTTACACCAAAAAATCCAAGTCTTCCGGATTTACATGCAATTTTTCATAGATTTCAGAATGATATCGACGCCTCCGAACCATAGTATGCTAAGTCGACTTAACATGTTTTAAAGTTCTTTACGTTTTTAGATACTACGGTCCTTAATTAATATTCTCTGAAATTTTGGTAATCATCGGCGAATCCAAACCAAAGTTATAAGCAAAAATGTACTTAGCATGGCCCGTAAGATATATGAAATTTCCATACTTTGAGAGCTTCTACTGAAAAACTCACTTTTCAGACTTAGCATAATATGGTTCGGAGGCGTCGATATGTGTAAGGTTTTTTATTAATTCCATTATCTATGTAGATCATAATTCCATTTCCAATGGTCTTCCAAAGATGCTATGTCTTTTCTATCAAGAGGGTATTGTACACATTACCATACCTGAATGTACCCAAAGTGGTGAAGGGTATCATATAGTCGGCTCCGCCCGACTTTTCATCTTTCCTTACACGACTTTACTTACACAATTGATTTAGAACTTTAAATAACATCGTTTCCGGTAAACCGAATAAAATTTGTTTCGACGCTGAAAATAATTGTGAAACTGTTGGAAAATTTTGCAACAGTTCTGTACCAACTCCCGAAATTATATTAACAGCCGAATTGAACAAATCCAAACCCATTAACGAAAAACCCGAACTACTTTGAATCACGACACTGAGTAACAGAATTGTTACAAATAATTTGCTCGCGCCGTTGAGCTTCATTGTTGCAAAACTAATAATAATTCAACTAGAAACTAAAATTTCTTTTATATATAGCAAAAACTCTAAGTAAATAATAACGATACGAAATAATACTGAGATATTATTTGATTTTCAATATTTGCAGAAGTCTATGGAAAGGTTCTGCTGTACGGGAGACAAAAATAAACATGCAAAGTACACACTTGCTCAGCATATTTGTACATGGATAAATGAAAGTTTGCTAATAACAACAAAAACAACTTGATTTTAAAATTATAGAATTCAAAATAATGTTTTGAATTCAAGGTTAGTAGCCTTATAAACATTTATTTGGTGGGGAAAAAGTGGGTCACTGGAACGATGTGGTTAAGTGGAAA
The DNA here is from genome assembly GCF_032173495.1 of Musca vetustissima. Lineage (NCBI taxonomy): Eukaryota > Metazoa > Arthropoda > Insecta > Diptera > Muscidae > Musca > Musca vetustissima. The sequence continues at coordinate 64,537 of NW_026876984.1, read as the reverse complement.
TCGTATCATATTTGAAAATAATATTAGATAAATTTATAAGCTTTAACTACAATATTACTACAGAATTCTGACAAATGTCTAAATAACAATAGAAATATTATATTAAAAATTTGACCACATTACAGCAACATCAGCACTCAATAGAGTTCCCGCCCATTGCCGTGTGTATCTTGTGAATTTTCTTCAATTTTTGAAATATAAAATATCATTAAATTTTATTTATGTAACAATATATGCATTTTTATTTTTTTTTTTAATTTTATATTTCCTTATTAATTGACATCATCTGGGAATTCAATATTGTCACATTTACCACATTGATTTGGTTGAACAATTGCCTCAGCTGGTGCATTTTGACCATACGGCTGATCGCCGTTTACATTCAAATAATAATTTCCCTCAATATCATGTGGTACAGCATAGCCCATAACATGTTCCGGACCATTACATCGTCCATTATCAATACCATCCAGTGAGTTACAACGTTTTGCCACAAAGTTCTGCTCATTGACGGGATACACAGTTTCAATGAAATAACGCATGGAACGTTCATGGGAACAGCCAAAATTAACACATCCCGGTTGTATGGCTTGCTTGCCATTTGGATAGAAATCAACATCTCCCAACGACTGAGATTTACCCAAAACACCCGGATTTGAATGTATGATATCAACAAATGTTGCATCACCACGTGATATACCCGATAACTGTTCACCTTCATTGAAACATGGATTGGCCGGGTCTAAGCCAGTTATACGTGGCAGCGATTGTCCCGTTAATTCCTTATATTGTCGTCCAGCTTTGCCAACAATTTGTGCACCCAAACTGTGACCTATTAAATGTATATTCTCCACGGGAATGCATTGGGTCAAGCGTTGCAAACTCTCTGCCAAAATGTTACCAATTTCATCTGTATTAAAGGCGGACCATGAATACAGAGTTTGTATGGAATCTCCTGTGTTTAGGTACTAAAATGGGAATAGGAAAACATAAGAAAAATATATTTTAATTGCCTGAAGCCTGAAAAAATTCTGAAATATATTCTTTTAAACCAGTAAGGAAAGTAGTAAAGTCGGACGGGGCCGACTATATGATACCCTTCACCACTATGGGTATATTAAACAGGAATATCATCATGAAATTGTATAAAATAAAATATGTGATATTTATCTAAATGTGAAACGACTTAGATCTATCCATAAACATGTCATTCGTTTGTTACAATGGGACAAAGTACGTAAATCGAAAGATATATACGGACTTTGGTGTACCATTTACATGAAATCGGACGAAACTATATATGGGAGCTATATTTAAATCTGAACCGATTTTCACGAAACTTAACATATATCATTCTAGATTAATTCAGTACACTATACAAAATTTCGTGCAGATGGAAATATATATAGGAACTTTGGTGCACTAATTACATGAACTCGGAAGAAACTATATATGGGGGCTATATTTAAATATGAACCGATTTTCACGAAATTTAACACACATCGTTCTAGACGCTATGCCAAATTTCGTGCAAATCGAAGGATATATAGGGACTTTGGTGCACTATTTACCTTAAATCGGACGAAAATATATATGACAGCTATATCTAAATCTGGCCCAATTTTCACGAAACTTAGCAGACATCACTCTAGACTCAGATCAGTACGTTATTCCAAATTTCGTGCAAATCGAAAGATTTATAGCGACTTTGGTACACCATAAATCTGGACCGATTTTCACGAAACTTGGCAGACATCACTCTAGACCTAATTCAGTACCCTATCCCAAATTTCGTGCAAATTGAAAGATATATAGGGACTTTAGTACACCATTTACATGAAATCCGACGAAACTATATTTGGGAGCTATATATAAATATGAACCGATTTTCACGAAATTTAACACACATCGTTCCCGACTTAATTCAATACGCTATGCCAAATTTCGTGCAAATCGAAGGATATATATGGACGTTGGTGCTTATTTACCTTAAATCTGACGAAAATACATATGGGAGCTATTTCTAAATCTAGACCGATTTTCACGAAACTTGGCAGACATCACTCTAGGCTCAGTCAGTACGTTATTCCAAATTTCGTGCAAATCGAACGATTTATAGCGACTTTGGTTCACCATTTACATGAAATCGGGCGAAACAATGAAAAATATTCTTTAATAAATCCACGCCTCAGTTGGCCCCTGAAAAATATTCTTTAATAAATCCACGCCTCAGTTGGCCCTTGAAAAATATTCTTTAATAAATCCACGCCTCAGTTGGCCCTTGAAAAATATTCTTTAAAAAAATATTCTTTAATAAATCCACGCCTCAGTTGGCCCTTGAAAAATATTCTTTAATAAATCCACGCCTCAGTTGGCCCTTGAAAAATATTCTTTAATAAATCCACGCCTCAGTTGGCCCTTGAAAAATATTCTTTAATAAATCCACGCCTCAGTTGGCCCTTGAAAAATATTCTTTAATAAATCCACGCCTCAGTTGGCCCTTGAAAAATATTCTTTAATAAATCCACGCCTCAGTTGGCCCTTGAAAAATATTCTTTAATAAATCCACGCCTCAGTTGGCCCTTGAAAAATATTCTTTAATAAATCCACGCCTCAGTTGGCCCTTGAAAAATATTCTTTAATAAATCCACGCCTCAGTTGGCCCTTGAAAAATATTCTTTAATAAATCCACGCCTCAGTTGGCCCTTGAAAAATATTCTTTAATAAATCCACGCCTCAGTTGGCCCTTGAAAAATATTCTTTAATAAATCCACGCCTCAGTTGGCCCTTGAAAATATTCTTTAATAAATCCACGCCTCAGTTGGCCCTTGAAAAATATTCTTTAATAAATCCACGCCTCAGTTGGCCCTTGAAAAATATTCTTTAATAAATCCACGCCTCAGTTGGCCCTTGAAAAATATTCTTTAATAAATCCACGCCTCAGTTGGCCCTTGAAAAATATTCTTTAATAAATCCACGCCTCAGTTGGCCCTTGAAAAATATTCTTTAATAAATCCACGCCTCAGTTGGCCCTTGAAAAATATTCTTTAATAAATCCACGCCTCAGTTGGCCCTTGAAAAATATTCTTTAATAAATCCACGCCTCAGTTGGCCCTTGAAAAATATTCTTTAATAAATCCACGCCTCAGTTGGCCCTTGAAAAATATTCTTTAATAAATCCACGCCTCAGTTGGCCCTTGAAAAATATTCTTTAATAAATCCACGCCTCAGTTGGCCCTTGAAAAATATTCTTTAATAAATCCACGCCTCAGTTGGCCCTTGAAAAATATTCTTTAATAAATCCACGCCTCAGTTGCCCTTGAAAAATATTCTTTAATAAATCCACGCCTCAGTTGGCCCTTGAAAAATATTCTTTAATAAATCCACGCCTCAGTTGCCCCTTGAAAAATATTCTTTAATAAATCCACGCCTCAGTTGGCCCTTGAAAAATATTCTTTAATAAATCCACGCCTCAGTTGGCCCTTGAAAAATATTCTTTAATAAATCCACGCCTCAGTTGGCCCTTGAAAAATATTCTTTAATAAATCCACGCCTCAGTTGGCCCTTGAAAAATATTCTTTAATAAATCCACGCCTCAGTTGGCCCTTGAAAAATATTCTTTAATAAATCCACGCCTCAGTTGGCCCTTGAAAAATATAAACCTCCACGCCCTAAGTCCTATAAAAATATATTTATACCCTACACAACTATGTTGTTAGGGTATTATAGCTTTGTGCAGTCCCAAAAGTTTGTAACGCCGCGAAATATTGGTCCTGGACCCACCTTTAAGTATACCGATCGTCATATCTCGACTAGATGAGTCGATCTAGACATGTGTGTCCGTCCGTCCGTCTGTCCACTATAATTTGTAAACACGATACAGGTCACAGTTATGGGCCAATCTTCACGAATTTTCGCATGTAGGATGGGTTCTGGTCAATGAATACCCCTATTGTTTTTGGGAAAGATCGGTTAATATTTAGGGGATGAAATGGACCAAATAAGTTTTTGTCGGTTTTTCTGGTCGCTCCAGAGGCCGCAATAATGGCCCGAACATCGTGAAATTTTGCATGGAGAAGGGGATCGGGCCTGTTTTGATAAAGACCGGTCAATATTTAGCGGGTCAAATGGACCCTGACTTTTGTGTGAAAAATAACAAAATTTGTATTGTATTCTATAGCGTATATATTTACCCCTGAAGGACATAGACCCGATAAGTTGATATTATATCCAAGATGAGTGGTTGACCTTTAAACTAATACCAATTATATTGTTGTATGTGCTCGGAAGTGGGAGTTACACCTAAATATTTAAAGCTATCTCCGTATTATTATCACATTATCACTCTAGAGAGCGGAACTATAGTGCTGATCACTTTGAAATGTTCCATGAGGTTCCAGTTATGGTCAAGGACAATGCCTATAATTTTCAGTGAAAACTTAATTTTTTGTGTTATTTTCGAATCGATCTATAGACCACAAATGAAAGCCGAACATCACAACACAATACTGAATACTCATAGTATTCGGAAAATATGTCAGTGTAAGGAAGAGGTGATGTTTACCTCTAATCGGAGGGTGCAAATATCAAGAAATATTGCCAGGCTCGGAATAAACATCCGCAGAAAGTTCGATTTCCGTGGTAGTTGTGTAGGGTATCGTATGGTCGGTCCCGTCCGACTATACTGCTCCGCTCACTGGTTTTATTATTATTATTGTTGTTGTTGTTTAACACTTACCACAAAATTATGTTCACCCCGGCAATTAAAAGCATCGGCAAAATCTTGAATATATGTACTCTTATTTCCATCCGAACCCCAACCACTTACTAATATAACTACTTTCTTCTCAATATCGAATTCCTCTAAATTAACAAGCTCCTCTGGTTGCTGCAGAGGAACACTTATATTTTTACATGGAGTTCTCAATTGGAAATGCATTTTCTCAACACTGGGAGTTACTCGGGGATTAATAGCTCCCGAAGCCAAAAACAACGAACCTGAAAAGACAAAAACATTTCAAGAAATTTCCAATAATCCTTAACTTGAATTACAGATTCCCCTTTCGACTTACATGCCTGATTGATAGCAGTAAAAATTACTTGTTCGGGGAAACCAAATAACACTTGAATTGATGTAGAGAATATTTTATCTGGTGTTGGTATTTCCTGTATGCCTTGTGAACTTAATCCTTGAATAATATTAACAGCCGAATTTCCGAAATCATTAAAATTTATACCCTGGCCTGCAACTTGACTGGTGATGGTGGCACAAATTAAAATTAGCTCACCAATAAATTTAGCGAATTTTAATTGCAGCTTCATTGTGGTTTTTATTAATTGTAGAACTAATTTCTAGTACTAGTTCTAGAACATGTTTATATGTAGAAATGCATAGTGCCTATTGATTGCAATTTGTTGTTGCTGGTTTTGTAATTGTTCATCTTGACAAAAGTCATTGTTATCAAAAGTAATAATTATATAATAATACAGGCATTGTCAGTTATTGTTGAGATATCATCTATTTGATAAACGTCTGCCGACATCAAATGCTCACGCTACCCTTTCTATGGTGAACTTCGTGGCAAATATCGATAAAACAATGCATAAAGTCACTTCGATCATTGTAAATTGCTTTAGGAGCTTTACTTTTTGTAATAGCCCCCGGTACCTTCCAAATAACGGGGAGTATGGGCACGGCAAGATTGGTTGTAGTTTTGTATTTTGAGTTATCCTTACCAAGCCTAGATTTAGTTCGAAGATGGGACTCATTGGTCCAATCCTTCTGGTACCTCTCCTACAAAATCTTTACTACTAAAAGAGTAAAGTGATTGACTGACTTAACGATTCATCAACGCCCGGACGAAACGGCTGAAGCTAGAATCTTGAAATTTTGTGGTGAGGGTCACTCTTGGTCCAAAGGTGATATATAAGACTGGGTTTTTGGAAATTCGTACTAGATCGGTGCAAAAAGTACTAAATGTGATACCATTTGCATTTGACGAACCGGTAGAGCTAGAACTTTAAGTTTTTGTTAATGAGGGTCACTGATGGAGTGTAGAATAGATACAGCAAAGGTTTTTTTGGACATTCGAACTATAAGTATGCCAAACGTACTAAAAAGTACTTAATTTTGTACAATTTGGAATTCAGAAATTTGAAATTAACATTACCGTCGGAGTGTAGAATTGGGATATGTACGTAGTTTTGAAAATGTTTACATATATGTACGAATAGTACTAAATCGTACTATAATTAGTACACTTTGGATTTGAGTGAACCGATAGAGCGCGAACAATGAAATTTGGAGTTAGGATCATTGTAGGGGTGTAGGATTAGGGTCAGAATTCAGTTCAAGACATTATTAGTTATCGGTACTAACTGGTACTAAATTTGGTACAATTTGAATTTTAGGTGAACCAATAGAGCTAGAATCATGAAATTTGGAGTCAGGATTATTGTTGAGGTGTAAGATTGAGATATGTGGGAAGATTTAGAAATGTGTACTAATGTGTACCAAATTTGGTACAATTTAAGTTGTGGATGAAGCGATAGAGATGGAATCCTGAAATTTAGATTTAGGATCGCTGTAGGTGTAGGATTGGAGTATGTAGGAAGTTTTGGAAATTGGTACAACTATGTACTAAATTTGGTACAATTTGAATTGTGAGTGAACCGATAGAATTAGAATCCTGAAACATGGATTTCGGATCACTGTAGAGATGTAGGATTGGGGAATGCAGAAAGTTTTGGAAATTGGTACTACTATGTACTAAATTTAGTACAATTTGAATTGTGGGAGAAGCGATAGAGTTGGAACCTGAAACATAGATTTATGATCACTGTGAGGGTGAAGGTTTGAGTTAAGTAGGAAGTTTTTGACATTCGTGCTACTGTGTACTAAATTTGGTACAATTTGAATTGTGGTTGAACCGATAGATTTGAAATCCTTAAACTTGAATTTGGAATCATTGTGGGGGTGTAGGATCGGGGTATGCAGGAATTTTTGTTGGATTAACTTATGGAAATTATGTGTGCTAAATGGAACTAAATTTGGTAAAATTGGGATTTGGGTGAACCTTTAGAGCTCGAATCATGAAATTTGGCACTAAATTTTACTAAAATTTAATTTATTTTGCACAATTATCTTTCCCAAGCCTAGATCAAGTCTGAATATGGGACCAACTGGTCAACTCTTTCCGGTACCTCCCCCACAAACATTTATAAACATTAATATTAGGAGACCGAAATGTCCGATTTGTACCAAACTTTGCACAAACTGTTATCCATACCAAACCATGGTTTAGTCCGAAGATGGGACCCATTCTTCCACTCCTTTTGGTATCTCCCCAACAAATGGTTAAATTTTTCAATATTTATAAATCCAATATCAGGCGAATGGAATGTCCGATTTGAAACAAACTTTGCACAAACTATTATCCTTACCAATCCTAGATATAGTCCGAACATGGGACCCACTGGTCCACTCCTTCTTGTACCTCCCCCATAAATAGTAAACATTTTCAATATTTATAAATCCAGTATCAGGCGAAGGAAATGTCCAATTTGAATCAAATTTTGTACAAGCTATTATTCATACCAAACCTAACTTTAGTTGGAACATGAGACCCATTTACATTAAATCGGTCGAAAATATAAATGGGAGCTAAGCCTAATTTTTAATCCTCTTCAGTGTCGAAGAAAAAATTGTCGGAATAAAAATCTAAAATTTTGTATTTAAGATCATATAAAGGCACAGAGTTGAGAAAAAATAGCAATTTTCATTTTAACCATTGGCCAGGTTAGTCTCCTCTTTCAGTAAAAACAAAAACATCAATAGTAACGGTACATAGGATAACCGAAAAATCGCAAATGTCGAATATATTCGACAGTAAAACTGAAAGGGTACCCTTCACCACATACCCTGTACGGCAGTGTGGTGAAGGGTATAAAAACAATCATTCTATTATACTTACCAAGAATGCCATTCCTCCAAAGAAATTATTAACATTTAATGTCTTAATTTTTATTGCCTGTATATTATTTTTTAAAGAAAATATATTTCAGAAGCATTTCCAAAATATCTATTGGCCATCACAATGACCACAATGGTTCGACGAAGTCATAGCAGTAGCTGCAGCATTTTTACCATACGGTTGTTGTGGATTCACATTTAAATAATGATCTCCTTCCAAATCATGTGGTGTTGAATATCCCATAGGATGATCCAGACCATCACAGTGACCATTATTTAAATTCTCTATCGAATCACAACGTTTTCCCATGAAATTTCCCTCATTACCGGGATAAGCCGTTTCAATGTAATAATCAACGGACCGTAAATGAGAACAGCTAAACTGCAAACTTCCCGGTTGGATGGCACCTTTACCACCAACATAGAAATCAACGTGTCCCAATGATTCGGCTTTTCCCAGTGCACCAGGATTGGTATGAATTATATCAACAAATGAGGCATCACTACGTGATATTGTCGATACACTTTGACCTTCATTGAAACAAGGATTGGCAGGATCTAAGCCGGTAATGCGTGGCAACGGCTGTCCAGTTAGTTCTTTATATTTGCGTCCCACCGCCCCAACTACCTGTGCACCAAAACTCAAACCAATTAAATGTATATTTTCCACCGGTACAGTTTCGGTAAATTTCTGCAAGCTCTCGGCAACATGTTGACCAATTTGATCGGTATTTATGGCGGACCACACATATAATGTTTCGATGGAATCGGCGACATTTACATACTGCAAAGAGGTTATTGGAGGTTTAGAAAAATATAGATATCGGTACCTTATTTTTAGGTATATTAAACTAATTTCAAATAAAGTGGTTATAATTTTGATTTCCGGGTTCTTCGAGTGTTAAAAACATGTATGCAGAAAATTTGCAATACAGGCACATGTCCGGACATAGCCCCCATATAAAGCTTCCAACCCTTTTAAAATAATTTGGAGACTGTAATTTTGCGTTTCAGATTGTTAGAGGGAAGAGGACTCGCTCCATTGTAGGATTAATCTGCATTTTCACACTAAAGTGTCTGTAATTTAGTATTACGAATTTTCAGAGTGAATACCATTTTTCAGACATGTTATGTATTTTGAATGACCAAAAGGACGAATTTTAGATATATTAAATGTTGAAATCGCTTTTCAACTATTTAAAAGGTTCTAGGATTTGTCATACTGGACGTTTAGAGGGTGAAAAGTTTGATAATGTTTCTATATAAAGGAGTGCAATGCAACATTTTTTTTGTCGGTATTTTGAAGTTCTTAACAGAATGGGCTGTAATATGGCATTCCCGGTTTATAGAGGTTGAAAAAATATTGTTTCAGAAAATGTTCGGTATGAATCCATACCTTACTATGACTCCAATATAAAGAAACGGGACATTTTCGGAATTTTGAAAGTTTTAACCGAAGTTTGTGACTGACGTTGCTGCAGTTTGGCATTCCGCATTCTTGAAAGTAAAAAAAAAAAAACTTTATATAAAAATTCCAATATAGGTCCAAGTTTCCCACTTCATCAAATCAAAGGGTCTGTAACTTGTCATACCGGGTTTTTGGTTCAAAGAACATTTTCCTGCCGCTGGGGCTGCAATTTACGATTCCAAGTTTGAGGAGAGTGAACAACATATTTCTTCCATATAGGTCCATGTTATCGATATAGGTCCATGTTATGGCATATCTATCACAACAATAAAATTCGGGGTTCTTGGTGGGTACAAAACTGCTTCACAGAAAACTGGTATCCCTAAAATGTCACACCCTATTTTCTGACTGGGGAATTTACAATGTAGGTCAATTTTGGAAATAGCCCCATGTAATATAGGTCCAAGTTTCCCACTTCATCAAATCAAAGGGTCTGTAACTTGTCATACCGGGTTTTTGGTTCAAAGAACATTTTCCTGCCGCTGGGGCTGCAATTTACGATTCCAAGTTTGAGGAGAGTGAACAACATATTTCTTCCATATAGGTCCATGTTATCGATATAGGTCCATGTTATGGCATATCTATCACAACAAAAAATTCGGGGTTCTTGGTGGGTACAAAACTGCTTCACAGAAAACTGGTATCCCTAAAATGTCACACCCTATTTTCTGACTGGGGAATTTACAATGTAGGTCCATTTTGGAAATAGCCCCATGTAAGGATCTCATCCGATGTTGGTTTGTTTAGATGTGCACCTCATCGTAGAGGATATACAAATTTCTACCCCAACAATCAGTAGATGCGTACACGAAATGTCCAGACATACGATTGAGTCCACAACTATTCAGTTTGGTGGGATTACGAATTTTGATACCCTCCACCATAGTATGGAGAGTATATTAATTTTGTCATTCCGTTTGTAACTCATCGAAATATTCATTTCCGACACTATAAAGTATATATATTCTTGATCAGGGTAAAATTCTAAGACGATCTAGCCATGTCCGTCCGTCCGTCTGTTGTAATCACGCTATCTTCCGAAGGAATTGAGATAGGGTGCTGAAATTTTGCACAGGTTTGTCTTTTGTCTGCAGGCAGGTTAAGTTCGAAGATTCGATATATCGGTCCACTTTTAGGTGGACCGTATACACTCAAAGTGTATACACCCTCAGTAGCCATAAGGCTGATATTATGGTTTACATAATCGGTTTGTAGAAATGTCGGTATAGGTCCACTTTTTGGTATTTTCCCCATATTTTCATTTCAAGTACCTGTCAGTATATCTATGGTGGAGGGTATCCAAAGTTCGGCCCGGCCGAACTTAACGCTTTTTCACTTGTTATCTACTAACCACAAAATTATAATCACCACGACAGTTATAAGCATTGGCCAGTTCCTGAATGTGACTTTCATTGCCTTTGGTTGCCCAGCCACTAAAAAAGAATACAACTTTCTTATTGATATCAAATTCTGGTAGATTGATTAGTTCCTCCGGTTGTTGAAGTGGGACGTTTATATTTTTGCAAGGTGTTCTCAACTGGAAGTACATCTTGTCAACTTTGGGCGGAATCGAGATATGTTTTACGTTCGAGGCCAAAATGTGGGAACCTAAGAATAAATGGAAAATTAAATTGAATTACCTTGTGTTCTAGAAGGAATGGAAAATTCCGTGTGAAGATGAAAGTCCTTGGTGAGTATATTAAGAAAACAGAAGGACAAATTTGTCATAGGTTAAATTTTTAAGTTATGGCTGAATGAATTTTTGGCTGGTAATTCTAAAGTACATCCGCCATAACACATAAACTTGACCTTTACCGAATTTTTTCTTCTGAATTCTTAATATTTCCGTCAAGTGTTTTTAATCACATAATAAATTTTACACCCTCCAAAATCTTGTTGCGTTGTAAAGTTAATAATCGATATATTCCAGAACTGCAAAAATCTACTAAATTTTCACTATTTTTTCTTTTAACATTTTTTTGTAAATGTAAAATTTGATCTACTATTCCAGATACTTTTTCACTTTACTCACATGCCCGATTGAGAACACCAAACATTACTTGTTCGGGGAAACCAATTAACACCTGAACGGGAATGGAGAACATTTGACTTGGTGTTGGTATTTGTTTTGATCCTTGTGAACCGAATCCTTCAATAATGCTAGCTGCTGATTTTGCCATGGCACTAAAGTCCACTGATTGTGCCACTACATTAGCCGCGATAGCACACACTAAAATTATTGGGCGAATAAAATTTGTTATTTTCGTTTGTAGTTTCATTTTGTTATTCCCGTTAGAATCGAACCGAACATGTAATTCCTAGTACAATTTTTTACATATTTATATAGGAAACCAAGTCAGGAGATTGTAATGATATAAAGTTATTGTTTTTACCAGCCTCTAAAGTCAACAATTATAGAGAAGAATAAAATATTTTTTAATATAAATGATAATGCGATCGATGCGATAAAATTCAAATTTTCAAAATATCACGCTATTTATTGTTTATTTATTCTTTTATGTATTTTATGGCATAGAAACATTTGAGGTTTTTTATATTTATTTTACATAATTTCCAAAATGTGACCGATATTTTTAAATGGACATTGTCGATCCAGTGCAAAAATGGGTCACCTGATCCGATTTCAACAAATTTCGATTTCAATGTAAAGCGAACAACCATAGGTTACTCGGAGCACTATTTGCATGTAATTGGACAAAACTATATATGGAAGCTATATAAAAATCTGAATCGATTTCAATAAAACTTAACAAACGTCATTCAAGACTCGTGCAAATGGAACAGGATCTATGGTGCACCTTTAACCTAAAATCGGACTAAATTATATATGGGAGCCAGGGACGTACGCAGAGGGGCCCCCCAAATTAATTTTTTTTTTACAGTAAATTTATGTTTGCAACAGCGAATGTTTTCATTTTGTACTACCTCCCCGAAATGAAATCCTGTATGTGAGCTATATCTAAATTCCAATCAATTTCAACAAAACTTTACAGACATCGAACTGGATTTAATGCAGTACCCTATGCAAAATTGTGTCTCAATGGGACAAACCTTAAGAAACCTTAACTTCACGGACATCAATCTGGACATCATTCAGTATGATGTGCAAAATTATTTCTCAATCGGACAAGCCATAGGTTTGGTGCTCCATACTATCGGTACCCTAATTGGAAACCGTATGCACGAGGCCATTATATATATATATAGGTATTTTTAGGACAAGTTGTGAACGCGTTCAATAGCATTCACCTCTGCTCCTCGTATTCGGAGTTACTCTTTCTACCAAACATTATCAATATCGATCCACGTTTTGGTATAGTTCCCATATAGCGATATCAATATACCGGATATTTTGGCACGCTTTTCAACCAAATTGTCTAGAAATTTATATTTCAAGTTCTCATTGGTTGGCAAGATTCCTATAAAAATTATAAAAATCTTTGGGTATAGCCCCCATATAAAGGTCGAGTTTCTTTATAGGTATTTTAATGGTTCCGCCGCATTTCCACTCGAATTAACAATATTTTAGCATTATGAATTGGCTATAATTTAACATTTCGATTCCTACGGTCTATTTCTTCAAAGAACATTTTTAAACTAACCAAGAGGACTTTTTAATCCCATTTTTATTAGGAATGTTGGCTAAACATATTTTGAAGGTCAGAGTTATTCACTAAAAATTTGTGTAATTATTTTGAAAAAATTATTTAAATGATCGATTTTTGAATATAACCAGTAGGTTTTTAGAACAGAAAAACGTTATCAGAAATTTTATTTTCATTATATGATATTGTAAATTCTCTTTTTTATATTTTCCTTAAATTATTCTTATTGGAGAAAATTCATAAAAACCACAAAATACTCTCTTTCCCCTTACAAAACAAAACCTTCCCTGGTATAGTTATGCTCTTTGACTACGATCGTTTTCTCACCATCCGTTTAAAAAATGGGTCTATCTCCCGTTTGGTCAAGGCTTCACAGATTTTTTTCTGTTAGTTGGTGTGGCACCCAAACATAGAGCTTTTTACACCCTTCACCACACTGTGGTACAGGGTATTATGTGCATATGTTTGTAACAGGCAAAAGGAAACGAGATAGACACATGGTTTCTTTTGAGAATATGCATAGACTCTCTTTCTAAGTCGATTTATGCATGTCCGTCCGTCTGTCTGTCTATGTTAAATTGTAAACAAAGTACAGGTCGCATTTATGATCCGAGTTGGATGAAATTTGGCACAGCTCATTTGTTTGGCCCAAGGACGAACCCTATTGAAATTGGGAAAAATCGGTTCAGATTTAGATATAGCTCCCATATATATTTTCGTCCTATTTCATGTAAAAGGTGTACCAAAGTCCCTATATATCTTCCGATTTGCACGAAATTTGGCACAGCGTGTGTAAAATTTCTTGAAAATCGGTTCCGATTTAGATATAGCTCCCATATATTTTCGTCCGATTTCATGTAAATGGTGTACCAAAGTCTCTTTATATCTTCTGATTTGCACGAAATTTGGCACAGCGTACTGAATTGAGTATAGAATAATGTGTGTAAAATTTCTTGAAAATCGTCCGATTTAATGTAAATTGTGTACCAAGGTCCCTATTTATCTTTCGATTTCCACGAAATTTGGCATGACGTACTGAATTGAGTCTAGAATGATGTGTGTAAAATTTCGGAATCGGTTCCGATTTAGATATAGCTCCCAAATATATGTTCGACCGATTTAATGTAAATGGTTCACCAAAGTCCCTGTATAACTTTCGATTTCCACGAAATTTGGCATAGCGTACTGAATTGAGTCTAGAATGCTGTGTGTTAAGATTCGATTTAATGTAAATGGTGTACCCTATATATCTTTTGATTTGCACAGCATTTAGCATAGCGCACTGAATTGAGTCTAGAATGATGTGTGTTTAGATTCGTGAAAATCGGTTCAGATTTAGATAAAGCTCCCATATATTTTCGCCCGATTTGATTTTAATTTTGCAGGAAATTTGACATAGCGTACTGAATTGAGTCTAGAATTATGTGTGTTGGGCAGATTGCCATACAAAGGTAGGCAGATTGCCACACAATTTTGCACAACGTACTAAAGTTCGTGTAACGTAACGTGTGTCAAGTTTTACTGAAACCAGTGCGGATTTAGATATTGCTCCCATATATATCAACTTCCGATTAAAAAAAAATAAGCACCAAAGACTCAAAGTTGACACAAAATTTTGCACAACGCACATAAAATAGTTTAGCCAAGCGTGTGTCAAGTTTTGTTGAAATCCGTCCAAATTTAGATTTAGCTCCCATATAGTTTCGTCCGATTTTAAGTAAGACCCAAAATATGTCGATTAGGAACAAACCGTGCATAAATTAGTCTAAATTAGTTTATGATCTAAGTCGATTCACATTTAGATAAAGGTCACATATTTTATTTCATTCAATTTCATGTTAATGGCCCTCTGTTAGGATGCATCTTTTTAATACACCGATAGTGGTGAAGGGTATCATATAGTCGGCCCCGTCCGACTTTACTACTTTCCTTACTGTTTTTTTTTATTTCTTTGTGTAAATAGTTTAAAACAATCTTATGGTCGATTTTTAGCTCCTGGGCGATGTTACGACTGCAAACATTACGGCCAACTCCGATCATTTCTCCGATTTCATAGACATTTTCCACGACAGGCCTAATGGATTTCTTTTTCCTCAACGTAATATAAATCTAAACCGATTTTCTACAATTTCAAAAGGGTTCGTCCTTGGCCCAATAAGTTCGTGCCACCTAAATGCAACCTGCACTTCATTTAAAATGAAATATTTTAAGATAAGGAACAGGTGTTAGTTTATTTTTTTATTATTATTTTTTTCAACATCATATATTTACCATTAGTATATATTAACAACAATTTTAAATATATAATTAACAAGTGCATTTAAACAATTTGTGCATAATAATTAAATAACATTTTTTTACGGGCTATCACAAAGACCACATTCGTTTGGTTGAACTGTAGCATTTTCCGGCGCATTTTTACCATATGGTTGTTCCGCATTCACATTCAAATAATAATCACCCTTCAAATCATGTGGCACTGCATAACCCATGGGATATTCTGGCCCATCACAGCGACCACCATTCAAACCGGACAACGAATTGCAACGTTTCGCTAAGAAATTTCTCTCATTACCGGGATACACCGTTTCAATGAAATAACGTATCGAACGTTCATGCGAACAACCAAAATTAACGCAACCCGGTTTGACGGCCTGTTTACCATTTGGATAAAAATCAACATCGCCTAATGATTGTGGTTTTCCCAAAACACCTGGATTTGAATGAACGATATCGACAAATTCAGCATCACCACGTGAAATAACCTCTAAAGATTCGCCTTCATTGAAACAGGGGTTCGCAGGGTCTAAGCCAGTAATGCGAGGCAACAATTGGCCGGTTAAATTTTTAAATTGACGTCCAGCACTGCCGACAATTTGTCCACCCAAACTATGACCAATTAGGTGGATATTTTCTACGGGTATATATTCAGTTAATTGACTTAAGCTCTCCGCAAGTATATCGCCTACTTCTTCGGTATTGAATGCCGACCATGTATACAAAGTTTTAATGGAATCCGAAGTTTTTATGTACTGAAAGAAAGTGAAAGTATTAAAAAAAATTAAACAAATAAAGGCTGTGTTAGGTTCGGTTGCATTTAAAATTCCTTAATTCGGTCAGGGACCTATAGCATGTGGTTCATGATCTGAGAAACTTGAAAAAGTGGGTTATAAATTTTTTACTCACCAAAAATTAACAGGAAGAAATTTTTTATTCGCATAGACTCCGAAATACCCAATGAAAGTAAAGAGCATCCAGTAAGTAAAGCACAAAAGTCGGATATATATATGGTCTATATCTAAATCTGAACCGATTTCCATTAAACATTACAAAATTCATTCTAGCCCCATTTAGTGCTAATAGAACAAACATTGGGTATTTGGTGCACCATTGCATCGGACTAAGATATATATGAGAGCTATATCTACATCCGGTATGCTGTTCAAAATTTATATATCCGGCATGCTGTTCAAAATTTCATGTCAATTGTATCAACGTTGAGTAGTTTCGTGCACCATTTAACGAAAATCGGATGAAGCTATATATGGAAGTTATATTTAAATCTAAACCGATTTCCGTTAAAATTAAAAGAGGATTTCTATTTCAGTATTATGTGAAAAATGTTGTGCCAATCGGACTGACTTTGGATCTTCGGTGCACCATTTACCCATAATCGGACGAAAATATATATGAGAGCTACATATAAATCTGAACCGATATGAACAAAAATTGACACATTACCGGAAATCGGACCATTTACCGGAAATCGGACGAGACTTTATAGGGTTCGTCCTTGGTCCAAATAAATGAGCTGTGCTAAATCTCATCTTGTTGGGTTCACAAACACGACCTGTGCGTTCTTTACAATTTTATATCAACAGAAAGACAGACGGGCTGCCGGACATTCATAAATAGACTTAGAAAGTGATTCTATGCATGTTCGGAAAAGGAACTGTGGACCTATTTAGTTTCCTTTTGTAAACATATGCACAAAGACATAATATCCTGTACCATAGCAAACATGTGAAAAGCGTTAAGTTCGGACGGGCCGAACTTTGGATACCCTCCACCACAGATATACTGACAGGTACTTGAAATGAAATACCAAAAAGTGGACCTATACCGACATTTCTACAAACCGATTATGTAAACCATAGACCAATTCATAAACCAATTTCAAAAAATTTTAATGGGTAATTATACACATTCACACGGTGAAAATGTGTCTCATCGAAATATTAGTTTTAGACCCCATGTTTCTTTCGACCAAATTAGTTACAGAAAATTTTGATTTCATCCAAACTTTGCCCAACTTATTATTTCTTCCAAACTTAGTTCAATTTCGAAGATGTGGAATATCGGTCCACTCCTCCTGGTACCTCCCACAGAGGGGCTAGGTCTAAAAGCGGGTTATAGTTCATTATCGAATCTTGCGTTCTAGTTTTTTCCTCCGCAGATGAAAAGATTACAACAGAATCTTAGAACCAAACCCAAAACACGGAACAAATTAGATAACTTTTTTATTATAAAAAAAGGGGTTGCATGGGGCCTACCCCAAAAAGGGGGCGAATATCAATAATTTTTGGTGGAGAGATTTGTTACCATACACGACAACTAAATGCCAAATTGCAGCGAATTCGGTTGAAAGACGCGCTCAAGAACCCCAAAATATCAAAAATTGGAGAGAGTGGAGTGGAGAGATTTGGAACCTATTAAGAACTCAAAATACTAAATTACAGCCGATTCGGTGGAAAAATACGAACAAAACCCACAAAATACTGAAAATTAGGAGGTACCGTTATATGGGGGCTACCAGAGAAAGTGGACCTATATTTATAATTTTTTGTGGATACATTTAGTACCCAATAAGAACCCAATGTACCAATATTCCGTGAATTCGGTTGAAAAACGCGCTCAAGAACCCCAAAATACCGAAAATTGGGGGGTACGCTTATATGGGAGCTATGCCTAAACGTGGACCGATATATCCCATCTTCGAACTTGACCTGCCTGCAGACAAAAGACAACCCTATGCAAAATCTCAGCACCCTATCTCAATTCCTTCAGAGATAGCGTAATTACAACAGACGGACGGACATGGCTATATCGTCTTAAAATTTTACCCTGATCAAGAATATGTATATTTTATAGGGTCGGAAATTAATATTTCGATGAGTTACAAACGGAATGACAAAATTAATATACCCTCCATACTATGGTGGAGGGTATAAAAATAGGGTGTAATGGTGTCGCACCTTATATGGGGGTTATTTCAAACCATGGACCTATGTTGAACGTTTCAAATTACTACAACTGCGGCTAGGACCTTCAAAATACCGAAAAAGGGACGGGGCCCTTATATGGAATTAATATACCCTCCATACTATGGTGGAGGGTATAAAAATAGGGTGTAATGGTGTCGCACCTTATATGGGGGTTATTCAAAACCATGGACCTATTTTGAACATTTACAATTACTACAACTGCGGCTAAGACCTTAAAAATACCGAAAAAGGGGCGGAGCCCTTATATGGAACTATTTCAAAATTTTCTGCAAATATGTTTTTCATCCTACAAGTACTTGATATATCAGATTACAGCAACTTCGGTGGGAAAATGCCACGAAAAAGTTTTATACACCTTCAAATATTGAAAATGAGGCGGGGCCTTTATATGGGATTCTTGCTAAAATATAGACCCATACCGAAGTTTTGTTAACCTCCAAGAACAGTGAATATCAAATTTGTGCCATTTCGGTTGAAAAATTGGACTAAACCCTTAAAAATACTGAAAATTGGGAGGGACGTTTTTAAAGCGGGGCTATCGGTTTGAGGCGAATTGCTGCTAAAGTCTTCAAAATACCAAAAATGTGTGGATCCTTTATATGGGCCAATATTGGCATAAAGATTTGATACCCAATAAAAACCCAACGTATCAATTTAATCCCCACGATATCGACTTTGGGGGCACCGTTATATGAGTGCAGGAATATTTGTCCAAAATATTAATTTATAGTAAACCCGATTAAAAAAGTGTCCATAATCCTTTAAATACTGATAACTTTGAGGTGCCGTTATATGGGGGCTATACCTAAATATGTACTGATATTGTGATTTTTTTTTTTTTTTTTTTTTTGCAACCAAAAATATCTAATTACACCCATTTCGATTGAAAAATGCGTGAAAAATCCTTAATATACCGAATAACTGGATTTTATCGTAGCTATGCCTAAACGTAGACCGTTATATCCCATCTTCGAACCTGACCTGCATGCAGACAAAAGACAACTATATGCAAATTTGCAGAACCGAAGATAGCGACGAACGGGCGCCACATTGTCTTAGAAATAGTAGATAGCGATAAAAAAACATCTTACCACAAAATTGTAATCGCCACGACAATTATAAGCATTGGCGAAATCTTGAATGTAGGAACTATTAGCATCTGAACCCCAACCACTAACAAAGATAACAACTTGCTTGTTCACATCAAATTCCGGTAGATTTACAAGCTGCTCCGGTTGCTGGAGAGGAACACTGATATTTTTGCAAGGAGTTCTCAACTGGTAATACATTTCCTCGATATTGGGTGTAATACGTGGATTAATTGCACCCGATGCCAAATAAAGCGAACCTATAAATAAAATTTATTTCGAATATAATCCCTTAATTCAATTAATCAGCCATGTTTAGAAGTTTCCCCTTTACTCACATGCCTGATTGATAATACCGACAACAGTTTGTTCGGGCAATCCAACTAATAACTGAATTGAGGTATACAGCAAATCCTGGGGTGTTGGTATTTCTCTTATGGCCTGTGTGCCCAATCCACGAATTATATCAGCAGCTGATCTCCCCAGATCTCGGGGATTAAATCGTTGTGCCAATCCATTAGATGCTAAAATGCAAACAACAACTATTGTTCCGATAAATGGCGAACTTGTTATTTGTATCCTCATCTTTGCTATTCACAGCGAAACTGGTTTTTAGAACAACTTGAACGCATCTTTATATAGAGAATCGATTACTCAATAGATTGTAATGAGATATGATAAACAAGTATGTGTTATTGTTGTTGTTATTGTTATTATTTGCTATTTACCTTTTGCAAAATGACATACACTGACAATACTTATACAAGAATAGTAGTAGTATTGTCGTAACAAATTGTGATATACGACTGTGACCGTTTAGATAAAGGTTCAATTTTGAAAGCTCACCCTACCTATTAGGTGAAGACATTTTTAAACATCTATCGATGAATGAAGTTGAATGAATCTTTTTTGCATTGGAAATCAATGTCAATGTCCTAATGATGTTAATTTGTTAACTATTCTAGCTGTCAGTAGGTTTTTATTGTAAGTAAATAATAAACATATACGAAACGTGGTGGGATTCTGGCTTTATCAAAACTGGCTTCTGGCTTCTTTAAGAACTTGCTTACTGGCTCACTGAAAGTGAGCCACCTATTGCTAAAAATTAAATTAATGCCTAAAATAAGGTTTATTCCATGTAATTGTTTTCTTTATTAAAATCATAAAAATCCGAAACGGCAAAAATGTATCATGTCTTATAATTTCATCGAAAAGCCACATAACCTAGGTACCAAACAAGACATTAGCATAGATATCGATGAACAACGTACGTTCTTATTCACAATTAAGGGCAGCTGAATCAGGTGTAATTCATGAAGGGTACAGGGTGGTACAGGATATTATGTCTTTGTGCATATGTTTGTAACAGGCAAAAGGAAACAAGATAGACCTATAGTTCCTTTTAAGAATATGCATAGAATCACTTTCTGAGTCGATTTATGTATGTCCGTCCGTCTGTTGTGTTAAACTGTAAACAAATTTATAATCCGATTTGGATGAAATTTGGCACAGCTCATTTGTTTGGCCCAAGGACGAACCCTATTGAAAATGGGAAAAATCGGTTCAGATTTATATATGGCTCACATATATACTTTCGTCCGATTTAAGGTAAATGGTGCACCAAAGCTCTTATATATCCTTTCGATTTACACCAATTGAGTCTAGAAAGATGTGTGACGAGATTCGCAAAAATCGGTTCAGATTTAGATATAGTTCCCATATATATTTTCGTCCGATTTAAGGTAAATGGTGCACCAAATTCCTAAATATCTTTGGATTTGCCCGAAAGTTGGCATAACGTACTGAATTGAGCCTAGAGTGATGTCTGCCAAGTTTCGTGAAATCAGATTCAGATTTACATATAGCTCATATATATATTTTCGTCCGATTTCATATAAATGGTGCACCAAAGTCCACATATATCTTTCGATTTGCACGAAATGTGGCATAGCGTACTGAATAAAATCTAGAATGATGTTTGTTATGTTTCGTGAAAATCGCTTCATATATAGATTTCATATAAATGGTGATATATATCTGCACCAAATTTGTAACGTACTGAATTGAGCCTAAAATGGTTCGTGAAAATCGGTTTAGATTTAGATATAGCTCCCATATATACTTCGTCCGATTTCATGTAAATGGTGCACCAAAGTCCCTATATATCCTTCAATTTGCATGAAATTTGGCATAACGTATATTGGTTCCTTGGTGTGTCAATTACTTAAAGTCAATCTATAATATAAGGGAGCCAAGTTTCGAGAAAATCGGTCCAGATTTAGATATAGCTCCCATATATACTTTCCTCCGATTTCATGTAAATGGTGCACCAAAGTCTTTATATATCTTTCGATTTGCACCTAATTTGGAATAACGTACTAATTGAGCCTATAGTGATGTCTGCCAAGTTTCGAGAAAATCGGTCCAGATTTAGATATAGCTTCCATATGTACTTTCGTCCGATCTCATGTAAATGGTGCCCAACGTCCCTATATATATTCTTCGGTTTGCACGAAATTTGGCATAACATACTGAATTGAGCCTAGAGTGATGTCTGCCAAGTTTCGAGATAATCGGACCATATTTAGAGATAACTACCATATATACTTTCGTCCGATTTCATATAAATGGTGCACCAAAGTCTCTATATATCCTTCGATTTCTTCGAAATTCGGCATAGCGTACTGAATTTAGTCCAGAAAGATGTGTGCCATGTTTCGTGATAATCGGTTGAGATTTAAATATAGCTTCTTTTATTATAGATTGATTTTAAGTAATTGACGCACCATGGAACCAATTATGGCTGATAGGAACAAAACGTATTGAAATTAGTATAACCTAACCTGTGACAAGTTTCGTTGAAATCGGTTCATATTTGGATATAGCTTCAATATATATTTTCGCCCGATTTTAAGTAAATTGGGCATCAAACTCCTCATGTTAGTCAGATTTGTATCAAATTTTGCACAACGTACAAAATTGAGCATATTGAGCAATTACGTAATTGCGTTTTCTAGAAGTACAGACATCGCCCTATTGATATTTGTTTGAAGTCGATTTACATACTTTTGTCCCATTGTAACAAACGAATGAACGAATAGGTAGATTCGCATTTAGATAAATATCACATATTTTATTTCATCCAATTTTGTGTTAATAGTCCTGTTTAATATACCCATAATGGTGAGGGATATCATATACTCGGCCCCGTCCGACTTTACTACTTTCCTTACCGTAGGAAACAAATAAACTCTGAAACATTTATGCAAAGACATAAAAGTATAAAGATACGATACATTCTAAGCGCTATATAGAATGCTTATTAAATAAAAAAATATATTTTGAGTGCAGATTTAAAAAAGAATGAACAAGAATCGAGGTATACAAGAGTCAAACCGTCTCCAAACCGAAGGAGGATTCAGACAAAGTGACAATTTGTCGTCTGACCTGTTTATCGTCCGGCTGGAAAAGGTCATACGAGATGCAAATGTGAATAGAAATTACACTCTGTACTCCAAACAGCATATGTTACTCGCAGACGACATCGACATAATTGGTCGAACATTGCGAACGGTAACAACCACGTCTGCAGGAATTGAGAAAGTGTCTGCCAAAGTGGGACTGGACAGTAAATGGCGAGAAAACCAAGCTTATAGTATCAACGCGCAAGATGTCAAGTAGACTCGGACCAACTGTGGAACTTTAAAACTACAGTTTCGAGGTAGTGAACGATTTTATATAACTCGAGACCGCCGTAAACAAAAATAATAAGATCAGCTTTTAAATCCGGAGAAGAATAGTTTAAGCAACTCAAAAGCAAAGACATCTCTCTCCAGACCAAACTCACACTCTACAAGATACTCGCTGATACTACCTGTGATGTTATATGGATGCTTGCACAAGCAGATGAGACAGCTCTTGGAGTGTTTGAGAGAAAAATACTCCGGAAGATCTATTGGCCGATCTGCGTCGACAGTGAATATCGTCGTCGAATGAACCATGAGCTGTACCATTTATTCTCGGATATCGACATAGTCAGACGGATCGAGTTGCAGCGACTACGTTGGCTTGATCCTGTTGGGAGAATGGATGAGGATGCCCCAGATCCAAAGGCATATAAAAGCCTGTGCAAGATTATGGTTAACGCAGAAGGTGAAGGCCACGAATTCAATGGAATGGATCAAGTAGAAGATAACATCTCGGATCATGGTCTTTCAAATTGGATGAGCTGCACACAAGACCGACGCGTGTTAATTTTTTTTAAGCTCGGCTTATGCAACAAGCGTTCAATCGCAAGCCAGCCATGTAAGTAAGTACATTTATGTAGAATTGCACTTTTGGGTTCCGTTATGGTAGCAACTCTTGTCCATTCAAATGTAACTTTTTGTAAAGTATATAAATTCACACATGTACAGTATTAAGCCACCATAAATAAGCCCATTCATAAGTACTGTGGTAGCTACACTTCTCCATTCAAATTTACTTAATTACTGTAGGGTATAAAAACTTTGGTGCGGCTAAATTTCTAAAATTAGGGACTCTCATTTCAAACTGATCAATAACATCAATAACTTCCGTTATTAACTGTTTAAGGCCCGAATTTTCTGTTCACAGATTTCATGCAACTATTCCAAATAGGATATGAACAAAATTTGGCATCGCTATATCCTTGCATTCGGGAGATACAGTACATTCTTTCTGAAAAATAAAAGTCCAATAACAATAAACCCAAATGCAAAATCGATGGAAATTTTTTTTATATTATTCTCTATATTCTTTATTCAAAGAATCAAAAAAAAAAATTATGGCAGAATTCGTACAATTCGAATAGACAGCGATATAAATAATTTCGACTGTATACACAAATTAGTACTGTACACAAATTTACCCTCTTCTCTATACCAAAATTTTGAATGTTTTTGACATATGAGATCCAAATTATATATATATATATATATATCTACTAGCGTATTAAATATAAGCTCTAAAGCATTTTGTTACCTGTGGGCAACATTGGGCCACAAAGGGATAATATTACAATCCTGATGAGAAATATAACATTCCAACTATACCCAGTAACGTGAAATAAAACAGGTGAAACTTTCTATTTTGAAGAAAATAACTTATTTACGAACATGTAAATACGTATTTGTTGTTTTATTTGAAAATATGTTTATCAATATGAATTAAATTCGCTATTTTTATTAAAGACTTCAAAGACTGCAGCTGAATAATCAATTATGATGATTAGTTTAGAAGGCAAAAATATATTTTACGATAAGTTATATTGACTCAACTAAAGTTAATTATTTGAAATTCCAATACAATGAGGGTTTCTTTTGAAGATATTCATCTTAAATACATTCATATAAAATCGGTCGAAAAATAAGTGAATTTTAACCGATGTTAATCAAACTTAAAAGAAAACAAGTAAGGAAAGTAGTAAAGTCGGACGTGGCCGATGTATCTTAACAGACGTCGCATTTTTGAAGGATCGGTAAAATTAAATTGGACACATAAACATATCTTTCTGCAACCTATACTAAATTTTTCATTTGGTCAGATATAGAGTTGCTTCTTACAATGGGACAAATTTATGTAAATCAATTTAAAGCATATATCAGTCGGATACCCGTTGATTATTTGGATACATATCTGATAAACATGAGGAGTTTGGTTCACCATTTACTTCAAAATATTTATAAAAGCTATATCGAAATCTAAGCCGATTTCATCGAAACTTGTCACAGAATATCGGCCACATTTTGAGTTCTTGGTGCAGCATTTAGTTTTCAATAAAACTTTCCACATGCTAGGTTATATAAACTATATAACATTGGGTCTTTGGTGAACATTTTACTTCAAATCTGACGAAACTATAAAAACAAAACTTGCCAAACGTTATCTCATAATAACTTCTATAAGTTGTGCAAAATTTTGTGCCAATCGGACCCACCTGGGGAATTCGGTACAGCATTTATATCTAACTTATAGGTTATACTACCTTCATTACGAAAGATATATAGGGACTCAGGTGCACCATTTACCTAAAATCGGACGAAAATATATAGTGGATCTATATCTACTCCTTAACCGATTTTCACGAAACTTAACACACATCATTGTAGGCTTTATTCAGTACGCTGTACCAAATTTCGTGGAAATCTAAAGATATATAGGAACTTTGGTACACCATTTTCCTTAAATCGGACGAAAATATATATGGGAGCTATATCCAAATTTGAACCGATTTTTCCCAATTTCAATAGGGTTCGTCCTTGGGCCAAATAAATAATAAATGCCACCTGTACTTTGTTTACAATTTAACATGCACAGACAGACGGACGGACGGACATGCATAAATCGACTTAAAAAGTGATTCTATGCATATTCTCAAAAGGAACCATGTGTCTATCTCGTTTCCTTGTTTTTAGCAGCATGATTCTAGCAGCATGATTCTAAACCCGAACCGCCATTCTTGACTATTAAATTGATGCTAACACAATAAATCGGCTATATCTTCAAAACCTAAATTCAATTTTTGAAACCGAGAATGTGGGGCAACCTTAATAAAAATTCAACTATTAATTGAAATTAAAAGTTAATAATCATGTATTTAAACAACTGGCATGGCTGTCACTTTACACGTGATGAATATGCATACGTTTGCCTTAATAACCAACTAAACTTTAATAAGCGGTGTTCCAACTATACGATTGGAATCTTTAAAAGCAAATCCATTGTTATACAAGAATATACCCTCCATACTATGGTGGAGGGTATAAAAAGTGCAAGAACTTACACCTCAACAGAAAGAAAATAGACTCAAAAGATATTTCCAGCGCACAATGGCCACAAAAATCTCCGGATACCAAGCTGTTGAACTATTATGTCTGGAGTATTTTGGAAAACAAGGTTAGCACTAAAAAATGCCAACGTGTCTATCACCAAAGCAAGCGCTTCGCCGGGACTGGACCAAAATACCCCAGAGCAACATTCGGGCAGCGTGTGACGTTTCATTGGCCGTTTGAAGGTCATAATTCGTGCCAAAGTTGATCAATTTGAACACATTTTTTGCTTTCATTCAAAAAAAATGTAAAAATTATGGCGTTTGACTTTGTTGCAGTTTTTTATGTCACCCTGTATAGCAATGCCAGTCTGTCTATTCGAGCATTTGCAACGATAGACCTCGCTATATTGAAAATAGAACTTCGACCCCGACATTAATTAAATTTTTACTTGTTTCAAGTAAACATTTTTTCAGACTTTAAATGGCAATGCTGTACCCTGGGCAAAACATTGACAGTTGAGACACGAACCGTTTAGTTAATTTTTTAAAGCAACCAGTTTTTGTACCCCATTATTCCGGCAGATGGCACTAAGTGACATGATATGACCCATTATATAGGGTTATATATTTCGTGGTTCAAAAGTAAACATAAATAAAATATTTTGTTCATGATATATTTTTAAATACTTATGGGTATTGAGGCTATATACACTTTGCTACGATATCAGACAGACGGACAGTTAAATCAACTGTATATCGACTGCAAATTTTCTGAAACGGATTTGACCCAAATGGGTCTAAATCCAGTATTTCGATGAGACACGTTTCTTTGGATCAAATCCGTTTCAGACTTGAAAAGCAGCTGATATCCATCTGGTCTTCCTGGAGGACCTGATATCCATCTGGTCTCCCTGGATGACTGCTGAGTTCTTTGAAGAGTATGGAAAGTCTCTAAAGAAGTCAACAGAATTGCCTACATAATTTGCTTGTGTATACTCTAATAAATTAAACTTATTTGCTGTACGAATTTTAAAATAAAACAAAAATTCTTATAGTTTTTAATTTTCGTTTATTATCATTATAATTACATAGATACAAATATAGGATATTTGATATAATATATATTTAAATTATAATATATATAATTATGTTAAATTCTACAATTTCTTATAGGGATGAATAACAATTATTGAGAAGTGATCGTAATTTATACAATTATATGGGCAAATTAAAAATAAACATACACAACAAATAAATTCACAATGTAAATACACAAAAAATTATATGTAAATATTTTTTTTAAATATATAAAATTAAATGTGCAATAAAAAAGGTAAAAATTAAAATATATTAATATATGCGAAGATGTGAACTAAAAAAACAAATAGAATACATAATGTTAAAAATTAAATAAATGTTTTAATCTTTAAATAAAATATTTTTTTTTACAATTAGGGTAGTTCGTAGTTTTAAGTATTTTATATGTCGGTAAATATTTCGGTATTTATTTTATATGGAGGGGGAGGTTTTTCAACTATCACAACACAAAAAATAACCAAATAGGATATTCTATTTAAATTACAAAAAATTTTTTTCTTCATTTGTTAAATCTTAGTCTAGTATATAAAACGGGAGCCAAGTGTTGAAAGTTTTTTTCATAATATATTAGAAGTCAAATAATATTGAGAAAAAACACAATTGTAAAGTTATATTATTATGAGTAATTTTAGGTAATAATTTCGAAATTGTTTCCTTGGGAATAGCTTAAAATTTATTTTTAGATTACTTTCCTCATCTACTTTTTAATGCATGTAGCAGTAATAGATCATTGGACAGATTATTCCTATTATTATTGGTACCTACTCCTTTTAGTACATATTACCACTATTATATTTGGGAATAAATAAGCCATCTGAAGCTAACTACATTTGAATCATGAGCTACATAGCAATAGTTTTGATTGCAAAAGACTTTTAATAATTCAACTCTATTTTAAATGGGAAGATATTGCAATCTGAAGTGTAATAACCATTATTAGTCTGTATATGTATGGGGACACAATCCTATTCTGGAAATACTTAGGAAACAAATTTAATTTTTATATCCGGATTTTTTTATTAAATTCATTAAAAATGTAATACGATGCCTTTGTGTGAAGTTTTAAAATTTTCATTGCATTTCATTTATTTTTGAAATATGTCTTTGGGTGAAAAAACTTATAAACTAGCAAAAAAGAATATGTTCATATCTTTAAAAAACAGAACCTAGAAAATGTCAGTACATAAACTCCATACATAATATTATTACTTTACATAAATTATTGTCTCTCAATAGTATTTGACTTCTGCCCTCAGTACAATAACACACCTTGGCATAAAACTAATTCCATTTTCTTCCTTCAGGGGGTTCATCTATAACGTATATCAGCATTACGTTTAAACTCCCGTCCATCACCACGTTTCATAAACCAATTTTTATTTTCTCCACTATATTTCTGTTCGTTTTGTTTGCGCAATTCTTCACGATGTTTCATGTAGTGCTCCTGCCATTCACCGCTACCGCTATTTTCTTGATTAAAACGTTCCTTGGAGTTGGATGGCTGTTTGGAACGTTTATTGTAACGTTCCTTGGAATTGTCGTCTTCAGCGCTGTGCTTGTGATTCCAACGTGATTCTTTGGAATTGTTGTTGTTATCGCGTTTTTGATAACGTTCCTTGGAGTTGTTATTGCGATTGTATTCACCACCACGTTTCCTATTGTAATCATGTTCCTTGGAATCTTTTCTATCACGTTTATTATAACGTTCCTTGGAATCATCGTCATCTTCGCCATCCTTATGTTTGCTATAATATTTAGATCTTGCTTCATTTTTGAATTTTTCATAATTTTCTTTCGATTGTTTGTCATCAAACGGTTTGCCATTGTCGGGTGAGGAATTTTTCTTGAAATCCTTATCAAAGGCTTTGGCCTCAAAACTACCGGCGCCAGCACGGTATTTGTTGTCACGTTTTCCTTTGGATTTCCAATAGCTCTTTGACATATCAAATTCGGCTGCCTTTTCTCCTTCACTTGGTTCTTTATTCAGGTCCAAGGGATCATTAGCTTGACCTTCTGTCGGTTGCTGTTCATTACTTTGATAAACTGGTTTATTTTTTAAAAATTGATTGGCCTGTTTATCCAAATGCTGACGCAACTTCATATCCGGCTCTTGCTGTTCACTAAGTATTTGTTGAATTTGATCAAAAGGATTTTCGGTTAGACCGTGTAAATCTTCTGCAACTTTTTCAAATGCCTGAAGTGTTTCCGATTGTTGTTTGAAATCTTCAACAACTTGT
This sequence comes from Musca vetustissima, assembly GCF_032173495.1. Taxonomy (NCBI): domain Eukaryota; kingdom Metazoa; phylum Arthropoda; class Insecta; order Diptera; family Muscidae; genus Musca; species Musca vetustissima. The sequence continues at coordinate 34,973 of NW_026876984.1, read as the reverse complement.
CCGAACTGGTCCACAATGTTTGGTTGATTGCCTTTATTTTCAACACACATACCAGCAAATTCCTTGAACGAACCATCGGGACATTTATATGGTTTACGCAAATCATCTTTGGTTATTTCAACTGGTCTAAGGGAATCACCATTACCCGACCATGCTTTAAACTTTTTGCCACCCTCATGGGATGGTTGCTGGTCATAATGGCCTTTATATTTATCTGGTCTACGTTGTTGTTGTTGGTCATTTAAATTACTTAAATATTTTACATGTTTATTAAGTAAATCTATTTCAGCTCTCATTAAATTATTTTGCAATTCCATATCATTAAGTTTTTGTTCCAATTCGGGAGAGGACGGACTATTTGCACTCCAGGTGGGATTGCGTAAACGGCCAAGTAAAGAGAGCAAAGCTAATGCAACTCCTACATAGAAAATTCCCTGTAGACCACGTTTTACCAATGGTGTAATGGTGGTTAATTCAGCTACCGTTTTACAGCTTGCCATTTGTACAGCTTTGTCATGATTTTTATCGTTATCGGTATCTTTGTCTTCGTTTGTAGTTTCTTCAACAGATCTTCCAGGACGTTGTCTTAAGCTTTGCTCGGCCCTTGGTACAATGACAGGCCGCTGCGCAACTCTTTCATCGCGTAATTTTGTTATTAAATCTTCTTCCTCCTGTGTTGGTATGGTGGCAAATTTCAAATTCAAATCTTGCAAATGATCTCTCAAATAAGGATGAGGTGATAGCCGGCCATTACTTTCTGTTTCACTGATAATTGATATGCCATCGGATAAGTCATCAGCTTCATGCATGGATCTGGTGAAGAAGAAATAAAAAACAATATTAATTTTTCGAAATCTTTAATAAAATAACATTGGACTTACTCTTGCATTTTCTTCTTATCCATTGCATTGGCTTGATGAGTATCCTCCTCCTCTGCGTCTGGCTGTGTTTCAACAGCTTCCTCAATGCTATTATCTTCATCATCGGTTTTATTTAAAATTTCTACACGTTCTTCGTCATTTACATTAGTTTTCTTTTTGTCCGTTACCAAGGTCCATGTATCAAATATATCCGAGGATTCTGTGCTGGTGGTAATGGAATCATCATCGTGGGGGGAATTACTATCTAATGATTGCTGTGGTGTACTACTACTGCTGATGCTGCTGCTGATGATTGTGGTGGATGATGTTAAATCTTTGTTTGGATTTTTATTATTATTTTTATTGGCCGTCTCCTGCTCCCGTCTATCAGATTTATCCATTCTGTTGTATTTGTTGTAGTTGATGTGTTTTATGCAAATCCAAATGTATGTAATTTAGATCTAAAACAAAACAAGTAAAAAGAAAATAATTAAAACTATTGAGCAAAGTAAAAAAAAAAACAAGCAATAAATAATTGTATATACGTAAATAATTATCTTTCTCCCTGTAAGTTTTTATCTTATCAGCAAATTGCAGTTGTAGTAAACAATAACGCAAAACGTTTGTTTTTGACAAAACTGTGACGAGCACCCGACAAAATAAGTACTGACTGGCCCCAGAGACGATTACAGTGTATGTATTTGATCTTGTTGTTATATCTTGTGAATATTTTCAAAACTATTTCTTTGTTTTCAGTACCTCTTATTTGTCACAAAAAAATAGCAACGCGCATTTATTAATTTTGAAAATTGAAAGAGATCACTTATTTTCTTTGTCTACAACTGGTCTGGTCTGCACGTTGCTTACGCGCTTACCTATCTGCCTATCTGCTATTGGTGCTGGGCCGGCAAATAATAAATGTTGTGTATGGTTTGTCTTGTGTACGGTGGATGATCCCGATGAACAGTTCGTGTGGATTGATTTTAAAAATACAATTTCATGTTTTGTGTTGATTTTGTTTGTGGGAGGTGGTATACAAAATCATTAGGGTTGCCAAAGTGTAATATTTTTATTTAATTGTATTTACTTTCGTCCCTGGTACACTTAACAGAATTGTGTGTTAGTTTGGTATAACTTTGAATTGTCCATGGATAATATTATTTTTGATATTCTCCTGGGACGTGCCTTCTTATTTGGATGGGTGGTTAGGGGGTTGATAGACAAAACAAAGTAATTATATTGTGGAGACGCTTATCCGTTAAAATACAAAAACGATAACAAAAACAATATACTCTGAATTAGTATATCGAACATTTTGCTAGACCTGTATATGGGTGTCAAGGTCAAAAGATGTGTCTTTATTTACAATCATTCTAAATATTCGTATAACTAAAGACAATCCGAATAGTCAATAAAAAGTCATATAGCCTACAAAGGGTTAGTATCAATAAACCAGGTCACAGCATATCACGAATATAATGAAAAACCAGTAAGATAGTTCAAAAGTCGGACGAAGCCGACTATATGATACCTTTCGCCACTTTGGGTACATATCGAACATTTTGCTGGACCTGTATATGGGTGTCAAGATCAAAACATGTGTCTTTATTTACAATCATTCTAAATAGATGCGATTGCGCTTATTCTTATAACTAAGCCCAATTCGAATAGTCAATAAAAAGTCATATGGCCTACAAAGGGTTAGTATCAATAAACCAGGTCACAGCATATCTCGAATATAATGAAAAACCAGTAAGAAAAGTTCAAAAGTCGTACGCGGCCGACTATAATGATGTTAATATCTGCAATATCCTGTAGATAGAACAGACATAGAATCTTTAGAGGACCACTGAGATGGAACCGGGCGAAATTAAAAGTGCTATCTAGATAGATATTTGAACCAATTGAAAAAAACCCCACGCACATACCATTCTTAAATCAATGAATTTAATACCCACGGCCAAATTTCGTGGAAATTGAGCACACAGTGGTCCTTCGGTGCACCAGTTACATAAAATCGAACGAATATATATATATAACCTATATCAAAATGTGAACCGATTTCAACAAACCCTTTAACACATCATTTTTCCTCAATTGAATTCGCTATGTAAAATTTGCTCAATCGGAAAAATGTTGGGAGTATGGTGTATCATTTAAGAAAAATCTGACGAAACTATATATGGGAGCTATATCTGAACCGATTTTAACAAAACTTCGCAGACATCAATCTGGACCTAATTCAGTACTCTGTGCAAAACGTTTTCCCAATCGGACAAATATTGGGGGTGTGGTGCATCATTCACATAAAATCGGATGAAACTACATATGAGAGCTACATATATCTAAATCTAAACCAATTCCATCATACATAAGTATGAACCTTATACTTTGCGCTGTGCAAAATTTTGTCCCAATCGGTCAAATATTGGGAGTTTGGTGCATCATTTATGAAAAATCGGACGAAACTATGTATGGGAGCCTATATCTAAATCTGAACCGATTTCCAATAGGGTTCGTCCTTGGCCCATATAAGTGAACTATGCCAAATTTCATCCATATCAGATCATAAATGCGACCTGTACATTGTTCACTAAAATACAGGGACGTACAGACAGACGGACATGCGAAAATCGACTCAGAAAGTGATTCTATGCATATTTTCAAAAGGAACAATGGGTCTATCTCGATTCCTTTTGCCTGTTACGAACATATGCACAAATACATAATACCCTGTACCACAGTGTGGTGAAGGGTATAATGACTAGTACAATTTCTTGAAATTATAATCAAAACATCACATTATCCATTAAAGAATTTAATATATTGATAGCTTGAAAATATGAACATATTAATTATCCCTCTCGAACATCATTTATAGTTCCACATTAACAAAAGAACTCAATTTTGAAAAAAAAAACAATTCACTTGCCTCATTATTTTGCTTCATAATCACATTTTATACCAAATGACCTCTTTTATTAGACGATCACCTTTTTACTTATCCCCGGTGTCTGCACATTCGCACCTATCCATGTGCGGTTTGTGTGTATGAATGTGTCAGTGGAATAAATGTTTTTGTTGTTTACGTTTGTCAGTCGTGTACTTTTGCTATTTGGCTTGACAGGGAAATAATATCTGCAAAGATGCAATTTTGTCATCATCAAAAACAAAATAACAACAACAAGAAATATTTTCATACACATACGTGTACTTATTTATGTTATGTATGGCGCATTTAAAACATTAACACGTCAGATATTTTCAAAAAAAAAATTATCAATAAAGAATTATCGCAAGACATTTGAATGCTGTTTTAAATTATATATTGCGAATTTCACAATTAAATCCTTAGATTGCAGGGGTGTCGAACATATTGGGAAAATTTACGGATAGAGTGAATAGTAATTTATGGCTCGATTTTACAAAAAGACAGAATCTTATATTAGTAGAAATCTATTCTGATTTTTGGTTATAAATTTCAAAAGTTTTTACTGGTTTCCAAACAAGCCAGATATAATTTAATTGTATTTAATAACAGTTCACAAGTTGTTATTAATAATTAAATTGTTGTTGTATTTGTTTTTGCAAAGTAAAAGGCTTTAGTGGTGATTCTTTTGCAGGTGTAATGTCAATGACTTGTTTTGTGAAAAGGAGAGTTTATTTTAAGTATTATCAAAAATTTTTATACCCTTCACAACTATGTTGTCAGGGTATTATAGCTTTGTGTAGCCCCAAAAGTTTGTAACGCCGCGAAATATTGGTCCTAGACCCACCTTTAAGTATACCGATCGTCATATCTAGACTAGCTGAGTCGATCTAGACATGTGTGTCCGTCTGTCCATTATAAATTGTAAACACGATACAGCCCACAGTTATGGATCAATCTTCACCAAATGCATGTAGGATGGGTTCTGGCCAATGAATACCCCTATTGTTTTTGGAAAAGATCGGTTAATATTTAGGGGATGAAATGGACCAAAAACTTTATTTTTGTCGGGTTTTCCAGTCGCTCCACAAGCCGCAATTATGACCCAAACACCGCGAACTTTTGCATGAGAAGGGGATCAGGCCATAGAATAAGCATGCTTGTTTTGATAAAGATCGGCCAATATTTAGCGGGTCAAATAGACCCTGACTTTTGCGCGAAAAATGAAAAAAATTGTATTCTATAGCGTATATATTTACCCCTGAATAACAAAGACCCGATAAGTTGATAGCATATCCAAGAGTAGTGGTTGACCTTTAAATTGATACTAATTATATGGTCGTATGTACTCAGATGTGGGAGTTACACTTAAATATTTACAGGTGCTTACGTACTGAGATATTATTTAGTAACCCAAATATAGCGCTGATCGCTTTGAAATGTTCAATGAGGATCCAGGTATGGTCAGGGATATCGGCTATAATTTTTGGTGATGATCAGATAAAAATTTTGGGATGAAGTGGATCGAAAACCTAATTTTTTATGTTTTTTTTTTCGAGACACAATTATAATCCGAACATCACAACACAATCCACGGTGAAGGGAATCTGGACAAGTACTCAATATTAGGAATATTCGGAAAATATGTCAGTGTAAGGAAGAGGTGCTGTCGCTCTTTAATCGGGCAAGAGGATGCAACAATCACGAAATATTGCCCACGCTCAGAATAAACGTCGGCAGAAAGTTAGAGTTCCGTGGTAGTTGTGTAGGGTATCGTATGGTCGGCCCCGTTCGACTATACCGCTCCGCTCACTGGTTATTTATTTAAATATGGAATGCTCTTGAGAAAGAAATGCAGTTTCAAAATACGTACACAAAATATCGTATGTGATTTCGATTTCGATCAACTGAGAATTTGGCTGACCAAAGTCTTGAAGAATAATCAGATTTGTCTATTCCTCTCTTTTTAATTCGTTATTCTACCAACGTCATAAATTCTTGGGACTTAAGCTTGAAAAGGTTCAGTTAGTTAGTACATTTAAGGGGACCCGACCTCCATTCTCGGTGTCAAAAAATTTAATTTAGTTTTTCGAAACTACACTAATTCAAGAATGTCCCTACATATAGCCGATTTATTGTGTCAGTATCAAGTGAAGGCAAGAGTAATTCTCAAACTTTAAACTCATTTTTCTCGAAGCAGTGTTTTTACGAATGGCGGGCACTATAGCTCTAAAACTAATAATCCAATCGGTTCAAAATGTTGACACGTTTCTCTGGGAGCGTATAGCTCTCGTATGAACAAGGATAAAGACATTAAACATTAGTCGGAATTCCATAGAAAATAATTTTGACAAAAAGAAACTAATTTTCTTCAGTGGCAACAAATATTGGCATTTGAGACTTTTTGAAAAGCCTCCACATCCACAACGTGTGTTATCTGGGTGTCTGGTAAAATGATTTTGTTCCCAGTGAGAATATAAAATACTAACGCCAATTTGGTTGAAAAAGTGCCAAACTCCCCCAAAATATAGGAATTTGGGAGGTATCGTTATATATTGTCTATTCAATATTGATAATTTTTGGTAGGGTGATTGACCACCAAATGGGAAAGAAATTAAAAAATAACAAATAATTGTCCAAATTACAGACACTCAGTTTTGAAAATATTGGTTAGAAAATTAAAGGGGTCATTTGTGTGGTTTACTCACCAATACCCCGGAAGCCAAATTATAGCCACTGCAATGGGAAAATTTCTATAAAATAATTAAAATTTTGACAAGGAGGCTTCTACCCCAATATAGATGCTATGTCAAAACATGGACATATTGATATGTACCAGCCTTAAAAAAACCCTTTATACCAAATTACAGGCACATCGGTTGGAAAATGTGGTTTAACCCTTCAATTCCCCAGAAAACATAGTAATGGGGGTAGCCACTAAATGTGGACTATCCAGGAGATTTTGTAATCAATCTAATATCCGAAATTGGAGCTAATTTGTTTGAAACGTGTGTCAAAATATCGCGTTATATGGAGGGCAATCAAAAAAGTTGATTATTTTTATTTATTTCAATATCAAAATGTGTAATGAAGCATTAGTCCATAAAATGTAGTACATTATGCATAACAACACTCAGTTTGATAATTTTTGCCAAAATCCCAGTACTGAATTAATTCCTGATTGACGTATGCGAAGTTTTGTTGGAATCGGTTTTATGTAAGTGGATCACCATACTGTCAATATTTGTCCGATTGAGACAAAATTTTGTATAGAGACTGAATTAGGTCCTGATTGATGAAAGCAAAGTTTTTTTTATCGGTACATATTTAGATATATATTTTCGCCTGATTTTATGTAAATGGAACACCGTACTGCCAAAGTTTGTCCGATTAAGACAAAATTTGTCATATCGTATTTTTACATTTTGACGTCCTTGAAAATTTGTTGAAATTAGTTCAGATTTAGATATAGCTTCCATATATAGTCCGTCCTCCGAAGATGCTATGGCTATTCTATCTAAAGGATATTGTACATATGAGCATCTCTTGAATGTACCCAAAGTGGTGAAGGGTATCATATAGTCTATAACGTACGACTTTTGAATTTTCCTTACTGGTTTAAATTTTTACTTCATTTTCTATATAAATTCTTATAGGTGAATATCAATCCTCCTTCTGATATCTAACATCCGAATGGTCGTAAAATATTCCACCTATCATATGACCAATAAATGATTGTTTCCACAAAACAAATAGTGCTGTCGAAATTCAAATACAGAAATCCTTCAACTTTTTTGTGTGTGACGTATTCAAGGCAAGCCAGCAGGCCAGCCCCAGTTCTAGCTTAATAAATTGTAAGTTAACCATGAACCGAATATCGATTGATGACCACCATAATGCAATGGATATGAGTAGCTAAGGCCATGAAGAATAATATTTACAAATCATGGTAGGGTAACCTCTGTTCTTATTTACAGGGCATTCTAAAAGAAAAGCTGAAGGCGTTGATGAGTTGTAGTATCCCCCCATTAATAAATTGTCATAATGCCAATACGAAAATAGATGTTTGACAAAATCTAGAAATAGTAAACATTAATAAAAGCAATAACAAAAAAAACACACACACAAAACAATGCAATAAACTTACGCAAAAAAGTATCGAACTATTTATAGAGGATGCAAGTTAATGACTTGTATTTCAGATGCACTAATACCAAAAATTAACGACTGCAACTGGAACAGTTTAGAAATGTATTTGTATTCAATTGGGTTTTGCGATTTAATTGCCTCTGTTTCGTTTCTTTTATTCACTGTTAATTAATTTGTTTCTTTGCCTCAAATTCAGGAATAAATTACAAGAGAAGGTCTTTCCATTATTATTTCATTTGTTGCTTGTTTTTTCAACATCACACCATCCCAACATCGTCGTTCACGGCTTGTATATTTTTTGTTGCGCAAAAAACAAAACCAAACAAACACAAACTTGTCTATACTATATACACTTAGTAATTTTTACTTTTTTATTCTTTTTTTTTAATTTTTCTTGATGGTTGTTTTATTTTGTTATGCGAATTCGTTACAATTTGCCGTCATTTAATTTCCAATTGAACCTCTTGCTTTGGTTTTTCTTTGAAAACTACGTCAAATCAGTTTTGTGCAAACAATTGCGAGTAGCGCACGACAACGAACTGAAAATAATTTGTTATTTGCCTTTTGTTGTAATTCTTTCTTATTTTTGCATTTCTTTATGTGCTATTTTGTTTTTCTTCTACTTTGAGGTATTGCCAACATCAAAACAGTATTGTTAGATAAATTGTATTTTGTGTGAGAGATATAAAGATGAGTGTTATCTCTCTCATCTCAACTACAGTGTGTAGAAAATGTTTAGGTATAATCCAACGGACATTGTGGTTTCGGTAATTTTGCATTTTATAATGATTTTGAAGTGAAGTCCATACATAACATTAAAAATATAAGAATAGAAATTGTAAAACCAGAATTAATGGAGGGAGAAAAATAGAAAATTCAGTAGAGTTGGCGGTTTATTTGTGGTACCATTTGTAGTTTGTTTTTATTCAAAATAGTCGGACCTTATCCAAATTTGTTGTTTTTATACCATCCACCAGAAGGGGGAGTATACATATATTAAATTTGTCATTGCGTTTGCAGCCCCTCGAAATATTCATCCGAAACCCAATCACAATAAAATTCTATGTTGATTTAGTCGGTATACTGAAAAATCACGACTGAAATTTGGCATTTTGGATTCTCAATGTATAGCAAGCAAAGCTTTTCTTAAAAGCTGTTCGACACGTTTTGCAACAGAATTGGCTTTAAATTGATATTAAAAATTAATAAATATTGACCAAATTTGCGGGGTAGCTCTGGTTGATTGGTTCTCACATTCGGTACTTTGGGAATATTGGATACGTTTTTCAACCTGATTTGTTGTTGTTTGGTGTTTTGGGCTATAATTGGGTAGATAATCTGTAATCGTCAGCCACCAAAATTCTGTATTTTGGGAATGTGGGGCAAGGTTTTCTGTCGAAATAGCTGTAATTTCGTGTTGTGAATTTTCCAATCTTGCCACTAATCTTTATTAGTTTCCTTCATTTTTTCTAAGCGATATTTCAAAATTTATTAAGAATAGCTTTTGGGAAGAATATCCCTAAAAAAGGACAAAAATAAAAAATAATAATAAGTACCCATATGATGTATATTTAAAATATTTCGAACTTCCAACAAGTGAAAATGTGGTGGTATCTTCATTGGGCTGCAATCACAGGTTTCTGTGAAGAAGTCTTTATCGACCAAGAATTTGGAAAACAAGGTAAAATTGCAAGACATTGAGAAAAAATAAAACTATATTAATTTGTTAACAAATATGATTTTCATCCTTTACGAACTTGAATGGCAAATTACAGTCCTCTTTTTTAGTTCTAATTGGTTAAAAAATATAAAATATATTTTGAAAATTTCCGGGTTTCTGGTTTGTTGGTTCTATGTTTCTAGGGGCCCCAATATAAATTAACACTGAAGCGGATCAACTCTATTTTTATTCAAATGTTATTTACTATAAATGTTATTTATATAAATAAAATCGCTACACTCCGAGTCCGGACTCCCCGACTCTAATTCGTTTAGCGAACGCTGAAGGCTTAAGATCATTAACCATGCTTGCCCAAGTTGATGGACTCAGATCATAAGCTGGAAGCATTTCCTAAATAAGGATTTAAAAAATTAATATTGTTTTTTTTGGATGAAGCCATACCAGTTCCGCTCACGAGCTGCTACAACACACCTTTAATTTTTTTAAATGCAAAATATCCTTGGAAAACATAGTCGACATAGGTCTACTTCATTGCTATGTTTCTTATATAGAGATCCAAAGATTATTCTTATCGGACCAAAAATTTGGCCCGGTCGTACTTAACGACTTTTGAACTCATTTTTATATATTTATAAGTACATCTAATTGTACGTTTTATACCATAGACAGACGACAGCCTTAATTTGCATTAAAAAGTTCCTAATTTGAATTAATATTTACCCCTGACAGACGAGAGTTTCTGCATTTATGAACCAGTTTTTTGTTTCAAAAATATTGTTTGTCTGTGTGTAGGATGAAATTTTTCACAATTGTTTCCAATATTTTTTGGGATTACATCTTTATGAAATAGATACATGACAGAACGGAAGAATAACAGCTAAAATGGTAGTAAAACAGCTCCCGACTGGAAAAAATGTTGAAATTTGCCCTTATTTCTAATATTTTTTTCATAAACGTAAACAAATTTGACAACAAATAATTTATTTTCTACAGCATTGCCATATTGGAATTGTTTAATTCAGTATAAATTCAGTTTGATTTTGTGCATTTACGACACATAAAAATGAGGATAATGTACAAGTTGATTTGAATTAAGACTGTTAATGCAAATTAAGGCTGTCGTCTGTCTAGGCTATTATACACATACTATATATTATTTTTATTGAACATGTATTTTTTTCTTTTTGTCATCTATTTTAAATTTCAAAATCTGGTCGGCTTAACTGTTGGCTATTAGAGACATCAGTGTGAAATTGAGAGCCCTTAGTGTAAGAAAAGTAATGAGAGCCCATTTCGTTATTGCGAAATTTAATTTATAGACAAATTGTCCAGTTTTACGTGTTCTTTCGATTAAAATTTCGTTGGAATAAAATCGAAAGAAACCTTTCGATCGTCTTAGAGAAACAGGATAGTTTTCCCATTATTAGCAATGATGTTTAAACTCGTGATTATTCGAAGACGCCCGAGTGGCCGCACTTTTGAGGCTTCTATCTAAAAAAAACGGAGACCTTTTATACCGCTGACCCCGGAAGTGCCAATATGTAGATATTAGAACTATATAAATTCACACAAATCCACAAAAAAAGCAAAAAAATATATATTAGTTGTTTTTTGCACCTGAAAGTTTATTTAACATATAATACCTTATTTTTCTCAAGAATTTGAGAACAAAGGTTTTTATTCTTTCACTTTTGACTCAATTGTTTCATTTCTTAAAAATGTCAAAATTCGATGGATGAAATGTGGGTCATTAACATTTGCACTACTGTGCGGCTACATGAGCTAATTTCTATTTTTACAAATGTCAGTAGGCAACACTGACTTATCTAAACAAATTATGTACATTTGGCAATGCCACTGTATGACACAATAATTTTTTTCAATCTGGCAATACTGGCTAACACTCATCTATTTATCTAACAGATATGCAAATTTATCTGTTATTGGTCCCACTAACAGTGTTGTATTTCTATTTACAATCCAACCAAACCACTTTAACCCAAACAAAACCGTTAAATTTGAAAATGGTAGTTGAAATTCAACAAAGAAAAAAAAAAAGAAGAAGAAGAAAAAACACCATATTTTTATTATTTTACCAACTTTATTTACCAATCAAAACAATATGTAAAATTGTTTTCCGTGTTTATTGGGGTTAAGTAACAACATCTCTACATTTTGTTGTTGCTGTTTTAGTTAATTTGATATTATTTTGTTTATCAAAAGCTAAAATTAAATGATTAAATACTTAAAATAAAATACAACATGCCTTAAACAATTATTCGTGTTAGTAATTTCCCAGATTTTTAGTTTTAAGTTTTACTTAAAGAAACTAAGCATAGCACTTGTTGTTATTGTTTTTCGAATTTTTATTCCCAAAAAACATCATTAGTTTTGCTAATTAATAAAAGAAAAATATATATTGGGAGTAGTAGTTATTGCAGAGATTACTATTATTTTCTAGATTTGCCCATAAGTAGCTGTGCCATTTTCAGCCTGAAATTCCTTAACAGAGTTGCACGTTTTAACTCACCGTTTTTCTGTTGATCGTGTTGTTGTTGCTTTTCCATAATACGCTGAACCTCACCGGCCTCCGAACCGCTCTCCCAATCGAATGCTGGACTTTGTCGGGCATTTGTCAGGGAATTGGTTAATTCTTGAATTTGTGGCTGTTGCGGCTTGTGGTGCATACTTTGCTGGCTGGGAGTGGACTCCCTAATTAGAGGCGATGCAGAATATTGCCGTTGCTGCTGATGTTGTTGTTGTGATGGAATGTTTTGTAAATGGGGTGAAAGTTGAGATGGTTGCTGCTGGTGCTGCTGCATTATTAGGGGTGTTGTAGCACGATTTTGAAACTGTTGTTGTTGCAATGGACCACCTGCTGTTGTCATCATCACTGCCGATGACTGCTTTAGAGCGTAACGTGGACTAATCTGATCCGTTAATAGTCCCGCCTGCTGTTGCAGCCGTTGATGTTGCGGTGTCCAATAGATTTGACTCACTTGTTGACTTGAGCGATCAAGTATCAATGGAGTACTACGTCCGTCGTGCAAACGGGGTCGTATTATTTGCGGTTGTATATTGAGGGGTTCTCGAACTGTTATGTAGCCATAACTTGCTGCACCGGGCATACTTTGTAGCTGATGGGGTCGTATATATTGGGGTTGGGCATATAGCTCTGTGGCCGGCGGATAGGCTGTAATAATTTGTGCTGGCTGCAATTTATCACCATCGACGAGGATGTATTGTGTGGGCGCTGGAGAAAAGGCACTTTCAGGTCTTTGTAAAGTTCCAGCTGGACGTATATAGACAGGCTTCAGCTCAGCTGGTTCACGTCGTATAATATATTGGGTTGGTGGTGCCACTATAGCTGTGCGATGTGGTATTTCATATAGCTCCGATTGATTGGATTGAAGGCTGCCTCGCTTCACAACATGGGCATAAATGGGAGAATTGGTATTGGGATCGGTAACTATTTCCTGGGCAATGGGCACAAAATGTCCCGGTGCCGGGGCTGGTAGGCTGTGCATACGTTGTGGCACCTGGGGAGCTGCGTACATACGTGACCCAGGTCTTTGATGTGTCTCCACGGAGACATATGAAACCGGTGACAAATCTGTAGCTGTTGGCTGTTTCTCATATATAGCCTGTAATGGGGCTGGCTGGGGATTGGTTGGCGTTTTATTCAAAGACTTGCGACAAAATTCTTTAATTTTTTGAAGAATTTCTTCCCGTGTCAATAGGCCACCAATACGTCTGGTTGTGGTCTGGTTTGATTGATTACCTTCACCTTTGCGTCGTAGCACTACTGGGGTTTCGGGAGTTTCACTTTCATATCCCCTGCCGGTAACATTACCCAAAACACTTTGACAACGAGGCATGGAATTCTGCTGATTGGTTTTATTGGCTGCCATGGGCTCAGGGGCGACAACAGGTTTACCATCAATAATTTTCACCTGGCGATTGGCATTGGTGCGTATTACCCCAGAAAAAGTATTGCGTTGTGGTGATCCTCGTACAAACTGTCCATCGGGGCCCGAGGTCAGACGCACTTGACTACCACCGGGCAAGTGTTCATATATGTTTTCCAAATTTTGTGAAGATTTTCCGGAATTTTGGGAAGGTGAAGCCATATTTTGTTGATCCTTAGACTTCATATTTTGTTGTTGTTGCTGCTGCTGATCTTGTTGCTGTTGTTGTTGTTGTATTTTCTGTTGCTGCTGCATAACCCGATAATATAATTCACGATCTGTTTGTTCTTTAATAGCTCTTAAACGTTCCCACTCCTGCTGATCCACATAGACACCCAATTGGGATGCTTTCTTGGGTATTGAGGAAATTGGTGAAATATTTTTCGTATTAATGTTTGCACCCTCTCCGCCACCACCTCGTATGGGCGTTGAGGTAATGGGTGGTCCATCATTTACCGGGAATGTGGTCTCTTGTACATTATCTCCCGTCCTTGTGGTGATGGGTGCCAATAAAGCCTCCCCCGTCACACTGTTTGACCTTTGATGTTGTGCATTCGGCTGTTGGGCGCCACGATTTGCATTTCTCTTCAAAATTTCATTACGATCCATTGATGAAGATCGACCAAAAACTTGTTGCTTATCCTGTTGTTGAGTTGTACGTTTTGGTATCATACTTTGACGATCCAGGGTTCGTCTAAAATTCGTATCACTCTTTTCCCGGTTGGCAGGGGCTGCAGTTTCCCTCGCCAAGGTGTAAAGATTGTTGTTGACATTTATTGGCCTTTCACTGAGTACCATTTTGGGCGGTTCATATTTTGTAATTCTCTCACGCGACAAAGTTCTTCTAGGTGGTTTGGTTATGGACTTGCCTTGCAATTCCTTTCTTCTCAATCCCGGGGTACCTATGGTATTGGATTTGATTATGGTGTTTGTGAGATTCTCATTGCCTTTCTGTTCGGCATTTGTCAAAGCACTTGAGATCGATAGAGAGATGTCATCACCACTGGCATAACTTTTGCGTGACCTCTCCAGTTGTTGTTTCAACTCCAAGGCCTCGGCGGGACTTAGGAGATTGCCAGCCTTTGGCCTGCCATGGAAACTTTGACGTTCGAGCACAACCCGTTTAATGGGTTTCAAGGAACCATTTTCATTGTTGCCATCGTATAAGGGTTTAATTATAGGAACCGGTTCTTTGGGTGTTGTCTTGCGACGTGAAGCAAAAATACTATTAGCCAAAAGCCTCTGAAATACTGAAGGTTTATTATTACGCGAAGCTGCATCTACACTATCCGAGCCATTGCTATTGAATTGTATGCGTTCAGGTTCGGCCTTAAAGCTTATTTGTTTTATGGCAGACATATTTGGTTGGGATTTACTGCCATACATCGGTTGGGCGCCATTCGGTATCTTTTTGGGTATTAAAGTGAGACCTTTCTTTTCAAGATATTCTTGGAATTCTTTCGATTTAATGGTATTGGTAAAGGTGCCTGTGGGTGGTGGAGAAGGTTCTCGGCTACTGCAAGGTTCTCCGCCACAATTATTATTATCATTAGTTTGTTGCATTTTATCGGTTTCCTGCTGGGTTCCGCTCATATTGTTATCATCACTGGATTCACTTTTTGTTAATGGCTCCTCAATTTCGTCTAGATCATCATCTGAGGATATATGCAGTTTCTTGACACGTTCATCAAACTTCTTGGCGTTTTTTGTAACCTCCAACGGATTATAGAGACTGTCTTCTAGATCGGTGCCAGTTTTTATTTTCAGATCGGATAAATCCGGATAATTCGGTTTCGAGCACTTTTTAAATGTTATTGGCGTTTTTGTGGGCCTATTTTCATTTTGGCGATTTTTCAATTCCTTAAGCCGTTCCCGCGGTTGGGGCTGTGGCGCCGCCGCCCCTTGTGTTATTGTCCTCTTTGGTGGCTTTTTTAATGCTATATCTCGTAATTCTTCAAATTTTAAACGAGCTAATACTGTGGGATCGTATACAAAATATGGATCCGGATTTTTAATGTAGGTTTTAACGTATTTCGATTGTTTTAGGACCTCTTCTGTGGTAACAAATTCATCGGAGGGTGATTTGATGATACCGTTACTTTTCCGATTGTTGGCTTCGTTCTTTTGCCTCTCTCGTTCTTTTTCCTTTTCGCGTTCACGTTCGCGCAACTGTTGGGTCACCGTCTTTCGGACACTTAGTGTTGAGCGTTTCGCTGGTACTGGTGGAGGGGTTTTCTTATCTTTCCGCTTGGCACTACCACCATTCGTGGTATTTAAATAACCATTTGTTTTGAAAGGATTCTGTTGATCAACTATCGGTTCACCGGCAATAAATTTCTTGATTTTCTCATCATTCGGATCAAAGGATACGGATTTTTTTAATTTTGTTTTCGGTTTCTTCTCGACCACTTCGCCTTCTTCTTCGGTTGTGGCGTAATTTATGGACTTTTCAGTAGTGTCCGTATCACAGCTTTCGTCCAAGGAATTACGCAGACAACCATTTGATTTGAGATTATTTGTTGTTGGTGATATCCGATTGGTATCGAGGGATTCTAGTGAAACGCATTTAATGGGATCTTTAGAGAATTTATTTGATAGATATTCGTTACTGCTGGTCTCTATAACTGTACACAAGGATTCGGTGCTGACATCATTACTAAGTGGTTCTGACATTTTTCGAGAGTTGCAAAGTCAATTGTGGGAGATAGAGGGGAAAGAGCTAATGAAGAAAAAATTTTGTTGGTGGTGTTGTTGTTGTTGTGGCGAGTGTTTACGTAGACATGCATTGAATATTCGGCTGGTGTCCCACGACGGCCAAAAGGCGAGACATTTAAAAATGGGGAAACTGTTGGAGAAAGAGAGAGAGAAAAAGGGAAAATATTAAACAAATTTAAGGTTAGGTTGAATGGGAATATATTCTAGTATTTTTTCTAAATGCTGAGGAAGTTTTTACAGTAAAAAAATATAGAAAATACTCCCACTTCAGCTCTATAGCACCCATAAAAAAGTTCCACAAAATGTCGCACATTCTCACCAACGTGGCTTTAATTTGCAGAACATTTTCGAAATAGTGCCATGTTTTGGTATAACCCCCATAAAAAGGGTTCCAGGCCACATTAAATGTTTTCAGGGCACCAGAATGAGATTTCAGAAGAAGTGACTGTGTTTTGACAATTATTCGATAATAGTCTACTAAAACGATTCCGACCATTTTACGGTTCATATGTGAGAAATATTTATAATATAACATAACCCCTATACAAAGATTTCTCTTCCCTTTTTAACATAGTCCTGGTTCCGAACAATGTGGCTGCGTTTGCTATTTCGAGCCCGTGGTGGCGAAAAAAAATATTGTTCCAACCAAAGTGATTGACATTTCGCATTCCAGAATCTTAGAGAATGAAAGTAATATGCATAAAACATTTCAGTGCAGATCCATGTTCCTATACGAAACTCCCACTTTATTTTAGATTTATTTGATACCCTTTTCTATATTGACAATGATACCCTTTTCTATATTGATTGGAATTTACTACCATACATTGGTTGGGCGCCATTCCCTACCTTTTTGGGGATTTATTGGCTGTAATTGGGTATTTTGAAATCTTAATTTTAGGGCTTTAACAGGAAACGGAAGATAAACAATATCTCATTTTATGTCTTTTCAGGGTTTGAATTTAAAATTTGGCATTCCGGTTTCTTGAGCTCTGGGTCCAAACGAAGTGGCTGTAATTTGAGATTCCGGTTTCTTTGCAGGAAATTGTGAATACAGATTCACGTGTTGGCAAAATCCCCCTATAAGGGTACCATTTTCTATAATGGTTGGAATTTACTATGATAAATTGATTGGGCGCCATTCGGTATCTTTTTGAGTATAAATGGGCTGTAATTGGGTATTTGGAATCATAATTTTAGGGTTTTAACAGGGAACAGAACATTACTAATATAATAATATAAGGAATTTTCAGGGTCTGAATTTAAAATTTGGCATTCCGGTTTCTTGGAGGACAAAATACATCTCCCCAGGGGCAATTTTAGGATTTTAACAGGGATCAGAACTTCTTGGAAGGCAAGTTGTAATTTGGCATTTCGGGTTTTTCACAGAAAAGTTTTCATGCAAATTTTCGTGTTAATATTTTCCCCCTTATAATGATATCGCCCCTTTTCTATATTGGTTGGCATAACATACATTGTTTGGGCGCCAATCGGTATCATTTTGGCTATTAGAATTAAATCTTCCTTTTATTCTGTAAAGTTGTCCAATGGGGCAACAGTAAGGTCCTCCGTCACAAACATTGTTTTCATTTTGCTGCATGTTTTGTCTCTTTTAAAGGTTTAAATGTGTGACATTTCGGGATGTTCGCCGATTGTTTTAGGACCTCGTCTGAAGTAAAAATGGGGGAGAAGTTCTTCGGCTACTGCAAGGTCCTCCGTCACAAACATTGTTTTAATTTTGTTGCATTTTTTGTCTCTTCTAAAGGTTTGACATTTTGGAATATTCGCCAAAATTTTACATAGGTAAGGGGATCCGTCCAACGAATAAACATATATGTGTGATGATCGGCAATTAGCAGACCAAGTGGACTTAGTGAGAAATTAATAAATCTTAATTTTATGACATAATGTGTGTATGAATGTATGCAGTTCTGACCTCTAAATATTCAGACATTCTTTTGATGACGTGTCAGATGTGGGAGAAGTCATAAGAACTTTACATTGGTTGGGCGCCATTACCAAAACCACACAAAAATACACATACTTGTAGTTTGGGAGAAATTTGGGAAATGTTACTCATGGTTAGCATATTGCTCCGCAGACTGCTTAAGACCTGCAGTGGTTGTGTTGGGGAATAGATGGTTGCCCATTTGATGCCTGCTTTGCTCCCAGCTTCTAAATATTTTTTATAAAAACCAAACACTCAGTTAACATAAAAATTTAATCCATTTAGAAACCATTGTATATTTATTAACTTTGGATTTGTTTTATAAATATCAAATCTAGGTTCTGCTGAATTATTATTTACTGCAGAACAAATGTTCATTTTTTATTTTATATTATTTACAAAAAATATTTCTTTTAGGATAAATGAAAAATAATCTGCTACTGAGGTCTGAACTGCCTTTCCAAAATAAATCCTCATATTATTTTACATATTTGTTGTATATACAAACATAATTAACGATTTTTTTAAATATTTCAACATGTTCGCATGCAATAATTGCTGGAAAGTTTGAAAAAATTGCAAAAACAAAAAAAAAATGTTTAAATATTCCCCTCAACAGCTTGTTCAAGGTAATAGAGACTGACATGGACATACCGCTGGAATGTATTACAACATTTTTATTTGTAAATAAATTAGTTACAGACAATGGCCGAATACAACATTTGTGGCAATACAACAATCGGTGGAACTCAACACTTAACTCAAATGAGGCAAATGCAAAACGAACGAACAAACGAAGTCCATAAAGTCGGGAAACAACTTACTTTTTTTCTAATATTGTTTCCTCTTAATTTCTTTTAATGTGCCGTTATACCATTACCAATCATTACAATTATTAGCGGCGGTTGTTTTCATCTCTTCTTGCAACAAAACAAAACAACAAATAAAAAAGCGATGGCAGTGGCTATAACCATCATCATCACCGCCATCAAAAGCATTTGCTTGGGTTAGTAGCTGCAGCAGCAAATGTCTATGGTTTCCAAGTGCTGGCTATTGCTCTTGTGTCAAACAGACAGTCAGCAACTGTAAAATCTATAAAAATCAACCATATAATGGAATCTGTGATGACGGTGGCCAGTAACAGCTGAGTGAACGAATGGCTGCGATGAGAGAAGAAAACCCAAAGGTTGGAGATTCAAATACTATTTGAATTGTATTTTGAAATGACTGAGGTTTCATGACATGATTGTGATGGTGGTATGTGGCATGAATTGGAATCAAAGCAAATCAAATCGAATGAATGGTGTTTGAGCTTCATGTATTAAACAGATTAACGCCACAATATAAACATCTGACAGGTTCGAGGTTAATGTGACAATTTTATGATTATTATTAGAAAGAAAATCGAATTATCAAAGGTGTTTATAAATTTTATAAAGAAAGAAGATTTATAAAATTAATGTTCGGTTTAATTATATGCCAAAGTTTATTGTAGATGATTTGGTAGCTAATATTAATACTAGAGTCATTATTCGGAATTGTTATACACATATAAAGTACGCCACCCATTCATTGTCTCAGGCAGGATTTTCCTTGAGTGGTTTTCTTTTCATTTCAGATTTATTGCGGGTATTAAAAAAATTCACGACTCTAAAAAATATTAAAAAAAACACGCCTATAAATTTTTTTGAAAAAAATTCACGCCTCCAAAAGTTATTAAAAAAACCACGCCTATGAATTTAAAAAAATCACGCCTATAAAAATTATTAAAAAAATGATCCATGATGATCTATAAAATGATGATCTATAAAAAATTATCCATCGCTTATGAAAATGATTAAAAAAATCCACGCCTTATGGCCTACCAAGATATTATAAACATTATTTAAACCAGTAAGGAAAATTCAAAAGTCGGACGGGACCGATTATATGATACCCTTCACCACTATGGGTACATGCAAGACATGTTAATATCTACAATATCCTGTAGATATATAAATTTCGCATACATCAGTTGGGACCTAATTCAGTACTCTGTGTAAAATTTTGTCTCAATCGGATAAATATTGGCAGTATGGAGCTTCATTTACGTAAAATGGGACGACACTATATCTATATCTAAATCTGAACCGATTCCAACAAAATTTCACATACATCTGTCGGGACCTAATTCAGTACTCTGTGCAAAATTTTGCATTAGTCGGACCACTATTGGGAGTTTGGTGCACTATTTACATTAAATCGGACGAAACTAAAAATCGGAGCTATATCTAAATCTGAACCGATTTCAACAAAACTTGGCATATAACTATCTAGACCTAATTCAATACTCTGTGCAAAATGTTGTCTCAATCGGATCACTATTGGGAGTTTGGTGCATCAATAAGTTAAAATCGGGCGAAAATATATGTGGGAGCTATATATAAATCTGAACCGATTTTCTCCAATTTGCCAAATTTCATCCAAATCGGATCATAAATGGGACCTGTATTTTGTCAACAAAAATACATTGACGGACAGACGGACATGCATAAATCGACTCAGAAAGTGATTCTATGCATATTCTCAAAAGGAACCATGGGTCTATTTCGAATTTTTTCCTGTTACAAACATATGCACAAAGACACAATACCCTGTACCACAGTGTGGTGAAGGGTATAAAAAGGGGGTTATATGTGGACTACCCCTAAAAGGGGGCGAATATTAATAATTTTTGGAAGGGAGGTTTGTTACCATATACGACTACAAAAAACTAAGTTACAAAAAATTTGGTTGAAAAACGCGTTCAAGAACTCCAAAATACCGAAAATTGGGGGATACCCTTATATGGGGGCTACCCAAAAAATGGACCTATATTTATAATTTATAGTGGAGAGATTTGCTACCTAATAAGAACTCGACGTACTAAATTACAGTCAAGTCGGTCGAAAAAAACGATCAGAACCCCCAAAATAGCAAAAATTTAGGGGCCCCGTTATATGGGGACTACCAGAAAAACTGGACCTATATTTATAATTTTTAGTGGAGTAATTTGATACCTAATAATAACCCAAAGTACAAAGTTTCAGAGAATTCAGTTATAAAACGAGCTCAAGAACCCCAAAATACCGAAAATTGGAGGTACCCTTATATGGGGGCTATCGGAAAAAAATTGACCTATATTTATAATTTTTATTAGGGAGATTTGTTACCCAATAAGAACTCAATGTACCAAATTTTAGCGAATTCGGTCGAAAACTGCGATCAAAACCCCCAAATAACTGCAAATTTGGGGGTACCCTTTTATGGGGGCTATCCGAAAATATGGACCCATATTTATAATTTTTAGTGGAGAGATTTGCTACCTAATAAGAACTCAAAGTACCAAATTTTAGCGAATTCAGTCAAAAACGCGCTCAAGAACCTCAAAATACCGTAAATTGGGGGTACCCTTATATGGGAGCTATGACTAAACGTGGACCGATTTTCTCCAATTTCAATAGGGTTCGTCCTTGGGCCAATTAAGTGACCTGTGCCAAATTTTATCCAAATCGGATCATAAATGCGACCTGCACTTTGTTAACAAAAATACATGGACGGACGGACGGACAGACGGACATGCGTAAATCGGCTCAGAAAGTGATTCTATGCATATTCTCAAAAAGAACCATGGGTCTATCTCGATTATTTTTGCCTGTTACAAACATATAGTTATGTTAGCCTTCCAAATTTCAAAATTCTAAATTACAATTGCGTGATAAAATGTGGTCCAAGATGGTATAAAAATTATTTCAAAAATCCACGCCTTATGGCCTACCAAGATGGTATAAAAATTATTTCAAAAATCCACGCCTTATGGCCTACCAAGATGGTATAAAAATTATTTCAAAAATCCACGCCTTATGGCCTACCAAGATGGTATACAAATTATTTCAAAAATCCACGCCTTATGGCCTACCAAGATGGTATAAAAATTATTTCAAAAATCCACGCCTTATGGCCTACCAAGATGGTATAAAAATTATTTCAAAAATCCACGCCTTATGGCCTACCAAGATGGTATAAAAATTATTTCAAAAATCCACGCCTTATGGCCTACCAAGATGGTATAAAAATTATTTCAAAAATCCACGCCTTATGGCCTACTAAGATGGTATAAAAATTATTTCAAAAATCCACGCCTTATGGCCTACCAAGATGGTATAAAAATTATTTCAAAAATCCACGCCTTATGGCCTACCAAGATGGTATAAAAATTATTTAAAAAATCAATGCCTTAGGGTCTACCCAGATGCTATAAAAATTATTTAAAAAATCCACGCCCAGATGTTAAACAAATTGTTTAAAGAAATCCACTCCTTCGGGTCTACCAAGACGCTACACAAATTGTATATAGGATGCCCAATGTGTATTCAAAGTACTAAATTACAGCTAATTCGGGTAAAAGCTTGCTAAAACTCCTAAAAATACCGAATAATGGGAGTGCCGTTATATTTGGGGCTATCTTAAAAAGTTGACCTATATCGATCATTATGGGTAGAGAGATCAAACTGAAATTCAAACTTTCTATATAGAAACCAGTAAGGAAAATAGTAAAGTCGGTCTGGGCCAACGATATGATACCCTTCACCTTTTTGGGTATATTCTATATATGTATCCTAACAATATCACGTCAGTGTTCCCTCGAAGGAACATTGAGATGAAATTAAACGAACTTAAATAAGTGATTTTTATCTATAAGTGAACCGACTATCATACATCCATACACATGCCTTTCTACAACCTATGCTAAATTTAATTTTATTTGGACATAATAATCGATTTATAGCAAACTAAAATCGGACGAAAATATACATGGGAGATATATCGAAATCTGAACCGATTTCAACGACACTTGCAAGAGATTGATTTGTATTAACTTCAGTGCATTGTACAAAATTTTGTGTTCATCGGACATACTTTGGGTCTTCAGGGCACACTTTACATATAATCGGAAGGAGATATATATATGGGAGCTATATATAAATCTGAACCGATTAGTCTTAGTTCAGTACGCTATGTCAAATTTCATGCAAATCAAATGACTTCGCTGCACCATTTACATTAAATCGGACGAATATATATATGGGAGCTATATCTAAATTTGAACCGATTTTTACGAAACTAAGCACCTTTCATTATATACTCAATTCAGTACGTTATGTCGAATTTCGTGCAAATCGAAAGATATATAGGGACTGTGGTGCACCATTTACCATAAATCGGGCGAAAATATATATCGGAGCTATATCTAAATCTGAACCGATTTTTCCCAATTTCAATAGGGTTTGACAAATTTCATCTGTACTTTGTTTACAATTTAACATGGACAGACAGACGGATGTACGGACATGCATAAATCGACTCAGAATGTGGTTCTATACATACCATTTGTATATCTCGTTTCCTTTTGCCTGTTACAAACATATGCATAATGACACAATACCCTGTACCACAATGTGGTGAAGGGTATACAAATTTGTCCCCAATAAAATTGAGGTTCAAATTTTATTCTATAGAATGAATCTCAGAGCATGATATCAATAGAGCTTAGGTTCGATTTTTTATAATCGAGGTTCGATATATAGTTGGATATATAGGATTTTCCTAGACTTCAATTAATTTTCAACTAAAAAATCCCTCAAAATTTTATATTCCTTAAAATTATTTTTCCTCAAAATTTCCAACCCAGCCTCGTTTAACCACAAAACCAATTTACATCTATCGAGATTTTCTATGGGAAATATTTCCATGTGTTTTTTTTTATAATTTGGTGTTATGTTTTCTTGGTTGGCTACCACTACCCAGTTGATTTTTGTCATCTGCAGTTGGATTCTATCTTGTGGTCTAAATAACAAAGGTAAATATGTAAAGAATTTATCATCATGATTGTGGTAAATGTGTTGTCGGGTAGCATTCTGTGAGTTTTCCCAATTATCACCGTGACAGGAAGGTGTTAATTGTAAGAAAAGTTCAGAATAGAATCGATCTGTGGAAAAACAATGGATTTTCTTTGGAAACAGTTTTTTTTCACATACACATGGTTGGGGTTTTGTGTGATGTCATCGATACAAACGTGGTGGGGGGAAAATGTGGAAAAAGCGTAACGGAGTTCGAAAGCGTCTTCGAAAAATAGAATAGAACATACACACGCATGAATTTCCAAATTATTTTTGTTAATTAAAGATGATTTCGAATTCTAAAAAGAAAATAGAATTTTTTTGAAATATTGCCGCTGAGAAGGAAATATTTTTTTTATTTATAAGAGATAATAACATCGATGGAAGTAATTAGAAATATGTAATTATAATTATATTCTTCTTCCACAATTTTGTGTTGATCTATTTGAAATTGCCATATCGCGTTTTATTGTTTGTAAAAATTGTAAACGCGATCTAGATGTTAGAGTTATTAAATATTCTAACACTGAAAATGAAGTGTGAATTTTGTGGCCAACCTAAAATAATAATGGGACTTTTGAAGAGAAAGAGAGAGGGATTGATAGTATTAGAATTAAAACTGAGGTTCGAATATTATATAAAACAAATTGGCCCAGTAATTTATACCCTCCACCATCATTTAAAATACCAAAAATCGTTCGGCGGGTAGAAAAAATTTTCCCAAACTCGCTAAAATACCAAATAATGGGGAGTACGGATATATGGGAGCTATTATAAAAAGTGCACCGATATCGATCATTTTTGGCAGGGAGATTTGTTCCCCAATGGGAACCCAAAATATCATTATCATTTTATTCCGATCTCAATGTATAATGTATACATACATTATGAGGTCGGAAATGAAAGGTATTCAATACATATCCTGAAAAGTACGTATGGGTCTATCACGTCTCCTTTTGCTTGTTACAATTATTAATCCTTTAAGTTTTTTTAATATTCCGACTACCGAACTTATATATAATTAATGCAAAATTAATGTATACAATTAATATAAATTAATTCCTTATTAATTATCTCATCTCACATTAATTATTTTTTTATTTTCGCCTCAATCACTTAGCACGAATTTGGCATGCGATGGACTGCTACAATTAACAAGTTTTGTTTTTTTATTTTTGATTAAACGTTTTATATTTTCAAGTCGTCCATGCTGTTGTCGGTCATATGTTTTGCAGTGGCCACCATTATGTCTGGTACGTTTAACAGACATGACGTGATCGTGGTGTTTCCATTAAGGGCAGACATACGCAAAAAATATTTAATACAAATTGACAACATTAACGCCAACAAAATGATATCGTAAATATCAATAAAAGGTTAAATCAATAACAATGTGTGTGTGTTTGTGTGAGCAACTGATAAAAGTACCTACCACATAGCGACATTGGGAGCTATATGATGATATTTTTCGTAACATTGTTGGTTATTTCGATTAAAACAAATACTTGACGGCAATGTTGACGAAGAAGCAGAGGTGATATCAATATTTATATTTATACAATAACGAAAAGGTGTTGAAAAAGGGTCAGCTAATATTTGGGCATGATATAAAATAAAGGGAGAATAGTGGGGACTTCAAAAACAATCAAAGCCAGTAAGGAAAGTATAAAGTTGGAATTGGCCGACAATATGATACCCTTCACCACTTTGGATACATTCACAATTAGGAGTTTGGTGCACCATTTACATAAAATCGGGCGAAATATATATTTAGGAGCTATATCTAAATCTGACACTTGCAAGAGATTAGTTTATATTAACATCCGTACATTGTACCAAATTGTGTGTCAATCGGAAATACTTTAGGTCTTTTGTGCATAATTTACATTATATAGGGCAAAAATATGTATGTGAGTTAAATCTGAACCGATTTTCACGAAACTAAACACACATTATTCTATACTTAATTCAATGCGCTGTGCCATTTACATTCTATCGAGCTATATCTAAATCTGAACCGATTTTCAGGAAACTCAACACACATCATTCTAGACTTAATTCAGTTCGCTATGCCAAACTTCGTCCAAATATAGAGATAAACAGGAACTTTGGTACATCATTTACCTTAAATCGGGAGAAAATGTATACGGGAGTTATATCTAAATCTGGAAACTCAACACAAATCATTCTAGACCTAAATCATTAGGCTGTGCCAAATTTCGTGCAAATCGAAAGATATATAGGGACCGTTTACATTAAGTCGGACGAAAATATATATTGGAGCTATATCTAAATCTGAACTGATTTCAATAGAGTTCGTCCTTGGGCCAAATAAATGACCTATGCCAAATTTTATCCAATTGGGATCATAAATGCGACCTGTACTTTGTTTACAATTTAACATGAACAGACAGAATGGTTACTTGCAGGGGTTGTTCATGGGGAGACGAGCTGATGGGAGTCTTTATAGACGAGCTGAAGGGAGTCTTTATAGACGAGCTGATGGGAGTCTATATAGACAAGCTGATGGGAGTATATATAGACGAGCTGATGGGAGACGATGGGAGTCTATATAGACGAGCTGGTGGGAGACGATGGAAGTCTATATAGACGAGCTGATGGGAGACGATGGAAGTCTATATAGACGAGCTGATGGTAGTCTATATATACGAGCTGATGAGAGTCTATATAGACGAGTTTTTGGGAGTCTATATAGGCGAACTGATAGGAGTCTATATAGACGAGCTGATGGGAGTTTTATGTGAATCTTTATAGACAAACTGCAGCTGGGAGTCTTTATACACGAGCTGGAGGTATTCTTTATACGTGCTGAAGCGAGTCTTTATAACGAGAAGGATCGATTCTTTATAGACGAGAAGGAGCGATTCTTTATGGAATCTCTTCAAGAACCCAAAATACCAAATTACACCAATTTTTGTTGGAAAATGCGTCGCTGAAACTATTGAAAATTTATATCCCTCATTACTTATCAGCCCAAAAAAATCCCCCTTTCGCTGATAAATTATTTCTAAAATTAACTGGAAACCAAGCCATTTTTCCCAGGAATCTTATCAGCATTTTCAATATCAATTCATGTGTACAAACAATAAATTTGAAATCAATTCATTATCTTTGGCAATACTTTTTTTCATCGATGACAATGTCATATATAATAATGAATTTTGATTGCGATTCTGATAAAATGCGGTGTTTCAAAAAAACTGGGGTAAACACACTAAAGACCTTCAGCCTTATTTTGTTTAATTGCAGTTTTTTTAATTCGAGTGTAAAATCTTCAACATTCAATCTTTTAAAAAAATCCGAAAAATAAATATGTTTTAAAAAAGGCGGAGCTGCTATGTGAGTGAGTGTGTGTGTATGTGTTTGTTATTATTATTAAGGCGTTGATAATAAATCATCATCATATTTCATCATTTGTCTTGAGAGTTAATGAAGTGGAAGACAAAGCCGAATAAGAATGGAGTATTATATGTATGTATGTAGGCAAGAAGCAGGGCTTTAAATCTGTACTTGATTTGTTGGTTTTACTGGTAGGGAGACCTACTAAAAAACAACAAGATTTTTTAATCAAACTTCCACGATCCAGCAGTAGCAGTACAAAGTACAAAATATGTACGTGAATCTCTTCAAACTTTAGAAGCGAAGCTGAAAATCCATCTTATCTCACACATACGATCAGTTCTCGTTAGTTATGGCTTAATTCCACAAACACAGAAAAAACCACAACAACAACAAAAATTAAATGCCTCATTAGGATTATGAGTTATGTGTGTTTTGGACTCTTACTGCTGCCTAAATGTATGGAATAGCTCCGACTTACTGGCAGAGTGGCTTCGGCTGGATGGATGGATAGATGAAATCGTCATTATTCGTCCAAATGTCTAGGCTGATGATTGCTCGAAGGCCAACAAAAGGTTAACAGAAGTGTTGTGGCTAACTGACTGACATGAATGCTTCAAATATTATGATGAATTACTATTGAGGGCAGTTGTTGTTATTTTATGTTTTGGGAGAAAATGGGGTCAACACTTCAGTTGGGTAATCTATTTTAGTGGCAAACATCATAAATATTTTCAGCTTAGCGGTAGCATGCGATGTTGAGAAAAAAAATCTTGCAGCTTCTTTTTAAGTTTTAAGATCTAGGAGGAATTGCTATTCGTGTTTTAGGATTGTGGGTAATTTCTTTGGAATCTTCTTAGTGAATTATGGAAGGTAATAAATTAGGTTTTAATTTAGGAATATGAGGTCTTTATGGCGGAGCTGAAAGGAGTCTTTATAGGCGAGCTGATTGGTGTCTTTACAGATGAGCTGATTGGAGACTTTATAGACGAGCTGAAGGGAGTCTTTATAGACGAGCTGAAGGGAGTCTTTATAGACGAGCTGAAGGGAGTAAGGGAGTCTTTATAGACGATCTGAAGGGAGTCTTTATAGACGAGCTGAAGGGAGTCTTTATAGACGAGCTGAAGGGAGTCTTTATAGACGAGCTGAAGGGAGTCTTTATAGACGAGCTGAAGGGAGTCTTTATAGACGAGCTGAAGGGAGTCTTTATAGACGAGCTGAAGGGAGTCTTTATAGACGAGCTGAAGGGAGTCTTTATAGACGAGCTGAAGGGAGTCTTTATAGACGAGCTGAAGGGAGTCTTTATAGACGAACTGAAGGGAGTCTTTATAGACGAGCTGAAGGGAGTCTTTATAGACGAGCTGAGGGGAATACTGAAGGGAGTATTTATAAACGTGCTGAAAGGAGTCTTTATAGACAGGCTGATGGTAGACTTTATAGATAAGCTGAATGGTGACTTTATTAATAAGCTGAAGGGAGTCTTTATAGAGGGCCAAGGAGTCGAGGTGAAGCAAGAAGCCTCTATAGACGAGAAGATGATCAGGAAGTCTTTATAGAAGCAGGGAGTCTTCTTTATAGGCATGCTTAATGTCAGGGAGTCTTCATAGGTGAACTGGAGGACAATGTGTCCTTATAGAATCTTCTTTATAGGCGAGCAGAAGGCCAGGGGTGTTTATAGATGAGCTGAAGCGGGACGACATTATAGACAATCTGAAGCAGCGATATTTTATAAAAAAGCTGAAGTATCGTGACTTTGTAGATAAGTTAAATTGAGCTCTGAAGAGCGGATACTTTATATGCGAGCTGAAGTGGATAGATGAGTAGAATGCCAGGGAGACTTTATAGATGATCTAAAGGGCATGGAATCTTTACAGACGATTTGAACCAGGAAGACTTGAAAGACGATCTGTAGAAGGGCGGCTTTATAGACTATCTGAATCAGTAAGACTTTAATTATTTAAAGCGTCGATTTGGACAGCATATTCTATGAGGGATTTAATAATTCAGATCATGGATTTTTAAAGAAAACTTTTGAAGTACTTTGAATATTGAAAATATCTGTTCTTAACGAATATTTTTGAGACCCTTTTAAATAATATTTTGTTAGGGACATTGAGTTTTAAAAAATATTATGAGGTACTTTAAATATTAAATTAAAAAAAATCTTGTTATTATGACTATATTTTTTCGTCTTACTATTTTTTATTGTTTGTTTTTAATTGTTCCTTGAACAGGGAATGGTTCCTCTCATTTTTTCAACCTTCGTTTATATTTTTAACTTTTTTTTGGGTATGTTCATGACCACTGCCGCAGTACATACCCATTTTTTTCTTACAACATAAAAAGGCTCTTCTTTTTTTTGTAATAATTTCTTATTGTATTGTTTTGTAAGAGAAAAAAGAATAAGAAATCCATGAAGGAAAAGACGAAAACAATCATCAAATAATCTGCAAAAAACTTTTTTGTTGGGTGTGACTCAGTAAAGTATTTTTCTTTGCTGTGTTTTTTGTTTGTGTGCAAAATGTTCGCCAATATGTTCTTTCATTGTCGTTGAAAGAAAATTTGGGTTTGTAACGAACAATATTTGTAAATACCAACCATGCGATTTGCTTGGGTTTTGAACAAATATCTGTTGGTTTGTTTATGTTGTATTCAGGCATAAAACGTATTTCGTCGTTTCGTTTTTTTTTTATTGTCTTCAAAGGAACTCTTTGTTAATTTATTAAATGTGGCCATGAGGTCAATGGCCAGGGAAAGTTTTACAATTCCATTTTACAAGCGATAAGGCAAACGTTAACGACATGACAGGAAGAAATGATATGAGGAAGTTGAGATGACTCAATTTGTGGGTGAGTTTTGACTTAAGTAATTGGCAGTTAGGATTCATGTTGAAATCAAAAGTTACTTGGTAATTTGTGGATAATAAAGAGAGGTTGGAATAAAAATCATTTTTATACCAAATACAAAAATAGTCAATCTAAATGGGGACTCTATAAACAATAGATTGCAAAAACTATATGTGTGGTAATCTATATGAAATATGGTCTTAAGTAAGCCTCTGAAGGCAGTCTCTACATCTCAGCTGAAGGGATTTTCTTTAGACAAACTGAAGAGAGTCTTCATAGAAGAGCTGAAGAGATTCTCTAAAATCGTGGTGAAAGAAGGCTCTTTAGCCAAACTTAAAGAAAGCAGCAAAATTCTACTGTTGGAAGTCTCTATGGACGACTTGATAGAATCCTTGATAACCTAGTTAATTGAAGTCTTTATAGACGATCTGATGAGAATATCGATATACAGACAAAATGACGTTCTTTTGTTTTTCAGTAGATGGGAACCATTTAAAATTAAAAAAAAAAATAACACATTTAAATATTCTCACAGTTTTTTTGAAATTCTTAATCAATGGCATTGTCCCCTTCATCAAATTCTTCACACAATCTGGACATCAACAATTTGTTTAAATTAATTTCCTTTCATTAATCAAATAGTTAATAAGTAACTGACACAATGGTCCGATCGAACAACAGCAAACATCACACACAGTGCCAACGACGCCGTACCAGCATCTTTTCGACTTTTTCGTTTGTAAATAGTAACAGATTTATGAGATTTTATCTCCCACGCTTAGCTATTCTGTTATTCCATTTAAAAATGTTCGTTTTACAAATCCAAGGGGAAATCTTAGTAGCTCCCAAATGATCTACCAAAACAAACGAAGAAAAAATATTCATGAGAAAGAAAAACGATTTTCAGAAAGCAACAACAACAGCTCTTTCATACATGTGTAACCGTATGTGACAAATTTATAAACTTTAATTAACAAAATGAACAAAATTTACGAGCAATGGACCACACACACACCCGATCACATACATACATATGTAAGTATCGGTGTCTGTTGTACAACCATGGGTAGGCAACGCTATTTGTTCAAAATCATCGTCTTCTTCAACACCCATTCACCACATGGAACATGAACTTCAAATACGAACTTTCAAGAAGAAATCCCCCATCTCTCAAGCGTACAATAACATCAGCATCAGAAACAACAACAATAACGTCATAAACTTTATGAAATGACACAACGGAAAACATCCGATGTTTTTTTATGTATTTTTTGGTTTCTACAATGAACCGTAAAACTGTGAAATATGTGTAGAGAGAACTCAAATTTTAGTTACACTTTTTATGTGGAAAATCCTTTTTTTTTTAGGCACCTGATGATGAGGTGAAGAGTATTTTATGTTTGATATTTAATTTGTAACTTACAGGCTTTGAAGAGACTCCTTATAGACAAGCTGAGATAAGGAGTCTTTATAAAGGAGCTGAAGAGAGTCTTTATAGACGAGCTGAAGGGAGTCTTTATAGACGAGCTGAAGGGAGTATTTATAGACGAGCTGAAGGAAGTCTTTATAGACGAGCTGAAGAAGGGTGTCTTTATACACGAGCTGAAGAAGGGTGTCTTTATACACTAGCTGAAGAAGGGTGTCTTTATACACGAGCTGAAGAAGGGTGTCTTTATAAACGAGCTGAAGAAGGGTGTCTTTATACACGAGCTGAAGAAGGGTGTCTTTATAGACAAGCTGAAGAAGGGTGTCTTTATAGACGAGCTGAAGAAGGGTGTCTTTATAGATGAGCTGAAGAAGGGTGTCTTTATAGACGAGCTGAAGAAGGGTGTCTTTATAGACGAGCTGAAGAAGGGTGTCTTTATAGACGAGCTGAAGAAGGGTGTCTTTATAGACGAGCTGAAGAAGGGTGTCTTTATAGACGAGCTGAAGAAGGGTGTCTTTATAGACGAGCTGAAGGGAGTCTTTATAGTCGAGCTGAAGGGAGTCTTTATAGACGAGCTGAAGGGAGTCTTTATAGACGAGCTGAAGGGAGTCTTTATAGACGAGCTGAAGGGAGTCTTTATAGACGAGCTGAAGAAGGGTGTCTTTATAGATGAGCTGAAGAAGGGTGTCTTTATAGACGAGCTGAAGAAGGGTGTCTTTATAGACGAGCTGAAGAAGGGTGTCTTTGTAGACGAGCTGAAGAAGGGTGTCTTTATAGACGAGCTGAAGAAGGGTGTCTTTATAGACGAGCTGAAGAAGGGTGTCTTTATAGACGAGCTGAAGAAGGGTGTCTTTATAGACGAGCTGAAGAAGGGTGTCTTTATAGACGAGCTGAAGAAGGGTGTCTTTATAGACGAGCTGAAGGGAGTCTTTATAGACGAGCTGAAGGGAGTCTTTATAGACGAGCTGAAGGGAGTCTTTATAGACGAGCTGAAGGGAGTCTTTATAGACGAGCTGAAGGGAGTCTTTATAGACGAGCTGAAGGGAGTCTTTATAGACGAGCTGAAGGGAGTCTTTATAGACGAGCTGAAGGGAGTCTTTATAGACGAGCTGAAGGGAGTCTTTATGGACGAGCTGAAGGGAGTCTTTATAGACGAGCTGAAGGGAGTCTTTATAGACGAGCTGAAGGGAGTCTTTATAGACGAGCTGAAGGGAGTCTTTATAGACGAGCTGAAGGGAGTCTTTATAGACGAGCTGAAGGGAGTCTTTATAGACGAGCTGAAGGGAGTCTTTATCGACGAGCTGAAGGGAGTCTTTATCGACGAGCTGAAGGGAGTCTTTATCGACGAGCTGAAGGGAGTCTTTATAGACGAGCTGAAGGGAGTCTTTATAGACGAGCTGAAGGGAGTCTTTATAGATGAGCTGAAGGGAGTCTTTATAGACGAGCTGAAGGGAGTATTTATAGACGAGCTGAAGGGAGTCTTTATAGACGAGCTGAAGGGAGTCTTTATAGACGAGCTGAAGGGAGTCTTTATAGACGAGCTGAAGGGAGTCTTTATAGACGAGCTGAAGGGAGTCTTTATAGACGAGCTGAAGGGAGTCTTTATAGACGAGCTGAAGGGAGTCTTTATAGACGAGCTGAAGGGAGTCTTTATAGACGAGCTGAAGGGAGTCTTTATAGACGAGCTGAAGGGAGTCTTTATAGACGAGCTGAAGGGAGTCTTTATAGGCGAGCTGAAGGGAGTCTTTATAGACGAGCTGAAGGGAGTCTTTATAGACGAGCTGACGGGAGTCTTTATAGACGAGCTGACCGGAGTCTTTATAGACGAGCTGACCGGAGTCTTTATAGACGAGCTGAAGGGAGTCTTTATAGACGAGCTGAGGGGAGTCTTTATAGACGAGCTGAGGGGAGTCTTTATAGACGAGCTGAGGGGAGTCTTTATAGACGAGCTGAGGGGAGTCTTTATAGACGAGCTGAAGGTTGTCTTTATAGACGAGCTGAAGGGAGTCTTTATAGACGAGCTGAAGGGAGTCTTTATAGATGAGCTGAAGAAGGGTGTCTTTATAGACGAGCTGGATTTTTAATAGGTTTTTAGAGGCTTCAAGCATGGATTTTAAAAATAATATTTTTAGAGGTACTTTAATTGTGGAGCTTTAAAGAATATTTTGTGAGGTACTTTAAGTGTGGAGCTTTAAAGAATATTTTGTGAGGTACCTCAAGCGTGGAATTTTAAAGGATATATTTTTTGTGGGATTTCGACTGTAAAAAGCGAGGATTTTTAAAGAGGTTCTTAAAGGCATGCTTGCAAACTGAGAAGCTGAGGAGAACTCTTCCTACAGAAAACGTTGAGAATATTTGTTCCATATATAAAGAGTTCTTTATACGGAAGAAATCTCTTAGATAATTTTTTCTCCTTTTTATAGTCCCAGCATTCCTTATGATCTTCATTTAATATATCTACATAGTCACATAAAATCCTCGTTCACATAGAAAGTCTTGACATTTATTTCATTAAAAGGATTCTTTCATTTATTTATTATGCATAGGATCTTAAATAACTTCTTTATTTATAAAATAAATATTTTTTCCATGTTAGATTGTTAGGTTTAGAAAATATTCTTTAAAAAATCCACGCCTTGGATGGTTGGTTCTTTAGAAAATATTCTTTAAAAAATCCACGCCTTTTATGGTTGGTTGGTTTGATTTAGAAAATATTCTTTAAAAAATCCACGCCTTGGATGGTTGGTTCTTTAGAAAATATTCTTTAAAAAATCCACGCCTTGGATGGTTGGTTCTTTAGAAAATATTCTTTAAAAAATCCACGCCTTGGATGGTTGGTTCTTTAGAAAATATTCTTTAAAAAATCCACGCCTTGGATGGTTGGTTCTTTAGAAAATATTCTTTAAAAAATCCACGCCTTGGATGGTTGGTTCTTTAGAAAATATTCTTTAAAAAATCCACGCCTTGGATGGTTGGTTCTTTAGAAAATATTCTTTAAAAAATCCACGCCTTGGATGGTTGGTTCTTTAGAAAATATTCTTTAAAAAATCCACGCCTTGGATGGTTGGTTCTTTAGAAAATATTCTTTAAAAAATCCACGCCTTGGATGGTTGGTTCTTTAGAAAATATTCTTTAAAAAATCCACGCCTTGGATGGTTGGTTCTTTAGAAAAT